>NC_091587.1:21726942-21744442 GCF_042767895.1 Penaeus vannamei | reverse complement strand
AGGAGGAGAAGGAGGGGCAGTAGGAAAAAGAAGGGGAAGAGAGGAAGAAAGGGAGGAGCAGGGGCAGTAGGAGGAGGAAGAAGGGGTGAAGCAGGGGCAGTAGATGGACGAAGAAAATTAGGAGGAGCAGGGGTGGACCGTAGAAGGTAGAACAGAAAATGAGGAGGAAGGGGTTCGGTTTGCTAGGAGGCCACAGGTGGTAGGAATTGTGATGAGGTTACGATGGACTTCCACCTTTGCTTCGCTCTGCCTTTGGAGTTCTTCCTTCGTCCCCTTCCTTGCTATCTGTATCTCTTCATCTATCTTCTCTATCTTCCCTTTCTCATTTCTTCATGTTCTCCCCTTTACTCTGATTACAATAGAGATTATAAGTTGACTCCCCTAGGCAACCGTTAAGGGAGTCACCTTGTCTTCCTTATATCGACCAAGGTATCAGGTATCAGGATGACCAATATCCTGTATTGCCGGGGGTGAAGTGTACATGTTTGGGTCTTGTATTTTTTTTGAGGCTGTGGTGAAAAGCTGTCTCCGTTTTCTGTGATGGATCGGAATGAAAACGTTTGCGTTTGTTTACATTTTTCAACATTGCTGCTAGTCTTCTTTTTCGTTTTCTTCGTCTGCTAATTATTCTTTTTGTCTGCATTATTATTACCGATACGGTCACTGCTACAACAACTACTGCCGCAACGAGTATGGAAGAAGGTTATTTTTTTCCTTATTTTTTAATAAAATATCTGTCCATCAAAATATAGGCTTAGATAAGTTGACACAACCTTCATGTCTACCTGCGCTATCATGCACGGGCGATCACCCTCTCCCCTTGATAGTATATCGCGTATGATGTGCCGGTACCCTCCCGATGCCAGATTTTTTGCTCCTTTCATCTTATCTTTCAGCTTTTTGTCATTTTTTCTCCGTCAGCTACTTCTTCCTTTGTTCGCATTTTCTTCTTTTCGTTTTTTTCATTTGTTTTGATACTTAGGATTGGAGTAGCATTTCGTGCGGTGGTAATTTATCTAGAATTGTTGGATTATTGACTTGGAATATTAGTGGAATAAATCGTTGATTACGCATTGTTGTTGTTTTTTTTCCTTTTTTTATATAACAGCCCTCGGGAGATACGATGCGATAATGGTTATCGACTCAAAATCATAAACACAAACACGTAAACACAAGCACGCACGCACGCATGTCCTTGTGTGTGTGTGCGTGCGTGTGCGTGTATTTACAATTTTCTTAGCGAATCCCAGTTTTCATTTACTATTGGTGCATGCTCATCTTTCTCAGCCAGCTGGCATGCCATTCTTCTCTGACCACTGTCATATCGTCATCTCCATCTCGGGCGAGGTGATGCAATCTTAGCAGAAGTTTCATCTTGGGATCAGAAATGGACAGCTGAAACACGAGTCGCTGAATCCTTGGGTGATTGGAGTGCAAAATAGGAGCACTAGGTCTCTTTTTCCCTGACCCTATGCCTCCTCCTTTCTCTTTCTCCCTCTTTTCTTTCTCTGTCTCCTTATCTCTCATTTTTTTCTGTCTCTCCTTCTCCCTAATTTTTGTGTCTCCGTCTTCATTTCTGTCTCTCCCTCTCCTTCCCTTTTCCGTCGCTCTCCCTCTCTCCCTCTCCTTCCCTTTTCCGTCGCTCTCCCTCTCTCCCTCTCCTTCCCTTTTCCGGCGCTCTCCCTCTCTCCCTCTCCTTCCCTTTCCCGGCGCTCTCCCTCTCTCCCTCTCCTTCCCTTTTCCGGCGCTCTCCCTCTCTCTTTCTCCTTCCCTTTTCCGTCGCTCTCCCTCTCACCCTCTCCCGTCTCTTTGCCTTCGTCCTCCTCCTCTCCCTCCTTCCCACTCCCTAAAATTAGCTATGGATGAGCTGAATGGGAGAGGGATAGGGAAGGAGAGGGGGATGTGAGGTTGATTAGTGAAGTGATTGGGCCAACTACCGAGTGATTCGTCGCCAATCAGTTCTTGGCAGACCGGGGGGGGGGGGGAAATTTCGTGTCTGGCAGAGGTTGCAAGTTGTTGCTAACGATCCAGAGGCAAGTTGGCCGATCACCCCCCCCCCCCCCTTCACTCTCCTCTGCCAGTTGGCCCGATTCTGTTGCACGGCGGCCATTGGCGAGGCTCTATTGTTCCTGCTTTCGCGTTGTTCTTGTATTTTTTTTTCTTTCCTTTTCTTTTCTGTTTTATGATTTTTTCTGTAGTTTCTAGTTTTATTTTTTCTGGATTTTTTTCATGTTCTTTTATTTTCGGTCATGTGTCTAATTTCTTTTTTTCTGTGCGTGGTTTATTTTCGTTCTTGTTTATTTCTGTGCTTTGTTTATTTTCGTTCCTCTGTTGCTCTCTTTTCCCTGTCTTATATTTAATTCTATTTTTTCCTGTTCTTTCTGTGTATTGTTTTATTTTATTTTTTTCTTGATTTTTTGTCTTTCTCTTCGTCTGTTCTGCATCTTTTCATTGTTTACTTTTCTCGTGCTTTGTATATGTCGTTATTTTTGGTGAAGACGACTAACTAATCGATAATAATAATAACATTTGATATTAAACAAAATTCTAAGATGTCTTCAAGAAATTTCAATCCATTGTTGATATTTTTAACTTCGTCTTTGAATTTGACTTTTCTGTCTGCGAAACAAAAAGAGAGTAAGTAATAAACTGAATTTGTTGAATTTACAAGTAGTTTATCACTCTTGAGGACGTTGGCCTTTCGAGGTGGCAAGAAATGAAAGGAAAAAAAAAAGTGATAGCAACAATAGAGAGCACAGCGCCACCTTGACTGCCCTCTTGAAAGTGCCCGGTTCACTGCCGATCAGCTGATTGCGTGAGGGAGAAGGGGGGGGGTCTTTGGATTTCTCTCTTTCTGTTTCTCTTCTTTCTCTTTTTTCTATCTTTTCCTCTTTCCCTCTTTCACTTTTTCTCTTTCCCATTCTTTCTCTTTTTCTCTTTCTCTATATCTTTCATTCTCTCTCTCTTTCTCTATATCTTTCATTCTCTCTCTCTCTCTCTCTCTCTCTCTCCCTCTCTCTCTCTCTCTCTCTCTCTCTCTCTCTCTCTCTCTCTCTCTCTCCCTCTCCCTCTCCCCCTCTCCCTCTCCCTCTCCCTCTCCCTTTCTCTCTCTTAGAGGATGTGACAGGTTTGACCATAATTATTTCCATTATCAGATAATATATGCAGATATGGTTGATACTATGTATGTCTAAATGAGTGTATTTACCTGTAGATACGTACTCAGTTGCCAGGTGAGAGGAAGAGGGAGAGCGAGAATACTTGTTACCTAAGGGAAAAGATAACAGAAGTTCATAATCCTGTAATTAAGTTGATAAATTATTGCTTACGTAATTGTATGGGAAGAGGGGGGGGGGGGATATATTAGATAAGAAGTTGGTTGCATTTTTTTCTGTGTTTGTTTCTCTTCTCTTTCTTTTTCTCTTGCTTTCCTTTTCTCTTTTTCTTTTTTCTCTTGCTTTCCTTTTTCTCTTGCTTTCCTTTTTCTCTTGCTTTCCTTTTTCTCTTGCTTTCCTTTTCTCTTTCTTTCCTTTTCTCTTTCTTTCTCATTATATTTCTTTTTCTTTCTCTTAGGTTTTGTGGTAAACTTTCACGGTTTGGTTCCTTTTTCTATTTTTTTTCCGTCACTGTGCTTGAGGAAGACCCTAAAGCAGCCGAGAGAAGAGGGGAAACATTTCCGGGGGGGGGGGGATGCCGTAAAGGGGAAATTCCCCTTAGTCGCACACACACTCCGCTAGGCTCCGCTTGTGGCAGGAAGTTCTTCAACCCCTCTTTCCCCCCCCCCCCTCTCTCTCTCTCTCTCTCTCTCTCTCTCTCTCTCTCTCTCTCTCTCTCTCTCTCTCTCTCTCTCTCTCTCTCTCTCTCTCTCTCTCTCTTTCTCTCTCTCTCTCTCTCTCTCTCTCCTTTAAGTATTTCTTTAGACTCGGTTCTTTTTTATTTTGAGATCTTCCCTTGGTCTCTCTGCCCTTTTACGTTCTTTTTTTTCTTCTGCGTTCTTTATTCTTTCGTTTTATCTTTTGTCTTCTTTTCTGTTATGTCATTCTATTCTTACCTTATCTCCTAGATTTTCCATAATCGTCTGATTTTTTTTATCGTTTCTTCCTTCGCCTCTAACTACCTTTCTCTTGTATCGCTGTTATTGATTTTATTCCTTTTTTTTCCATTCTTGTTTGGAGGGTTATCCGTGGGGGGGGGGGGCATGTTAGTGTGTTGTCCAGATTGGAAATATAATACGTTGGTGTCGGTTACTTCTTCCCTGAGAGACCCACCGCCACTGATATTATTATTATTATTATTATTATTATTATTATTATTATTATTATTATCATTATCATAGTCCTCATAATACATATCATCGTTAATGTTTTTGTTATTGGTCTATAGATATCGTGATTGTCATTATTGCCTTCATTACTATTATTGTTAATATAATTATTATCATTATCATTATTATTGTTTATTATTATCACCATTATCATTGTTATCATTATCATCATTATTTATCATTATCATCATTATTTATCATTATCATTATTTATCATTATCATCATTTATCATCGTTATTGTCATTACTATCATTATCATTATCACCACCACCATCACCGCCGCCACCCCGTAGCGTCACACCCATCCCTGTGGGGAGAGCGCGGGGAGGGGGGAGGGGGGGGGGAGGGGACCCGGGCGTGCATTGGGGTCGCCGGCCGTCCGCCTTGTATATTCATTGAACGGAGAGGCAGGGTGGTGGGCGAAGGGGGGGGGGGGGTCTCCGGAGAGCCGTTTGCGGGGATATTGGATGGCGGGGAGGGGGGGGATGGCGAGGCGGGATGTAGGCCTATGGGGTTCGGTTGGGTCGGGGTGCTCTTAAGGGGGTGGGTCCGTTTGTGTTGCAGAGGTCGGTGTGTGTGTGTGTGTGTGTGTGTGTGTGTGTGTGTGTGTGTGTGTGTGTGTGTGTGTGTGTGTGTGTGTGTGTGTGTGTGTGTGTGTGTGCGCGCGCGCGTGTGTTTGCTTTTATTTTTTTATGGCGTTCTTTCTCGTTTTCTGCTTCTTACTCTTACGTCTCTTTCCTCTTTCTTCCCCTGCCCTTTCCCTTTTCTTGCCTTCACCCTCTTCTCTTTCGCCCTCACTCTCTCCCTATACTGTCTCTGCTCGTTCACTCATCCTCCCCACCCCACCCCCCTGCATTTTCTCCTCTTTCGTCCTCTCTCCTCCCCCCATCCTCTTCTTTTTTTCGCTTCCACGCTGCTTGCTGTCTCGTCCTTCGCTTTTACTCCTTTCGTTACTCCCCCTTCTCGTTCGCCCTCACTCCCTCCCGTTTTCCCTCTCCTCCCTAATCTCCCTCACCGTTCCTTCTCACTCCCCTATCCTCTCTCCTCCTCCCATTCTCCCTCCTACTTCGCCCTCACCCTCTCTCCCATCCCCGCTATCTTTCCTCGTTCGCCTTCCTCCTTACTCCTCCCCCTCTCCACTCTCCCTTCGTTCGCCCTCCCTCCCCCTCCAATCCCCGCTCCCCAGTCCCTCGTTCTCCCTCCCCCTCTCCCTCCCCACATCCCACTCCCTTCTATCCTTGCTCTCCTCCCTCCCTCCCATCCCCACTCCCCACTCCCCACTCCCCTCCTATCCTCGCTCTCCCCTCCCTCCCATCCCTCCACTCCCTCCTATCCCCGCTCCCTCTCCCCCTCCCTCCCTCCTCCCTCCTTCCCTCACTTAATCCTCCTGATGTCAGCCTCACGCAGCCGGCCTCTGACGCCACGTACTCTCTCTCTCTCTCTCTCTCTCCAGCTTTCTTTTTTTCCTTTTTTCTTATTTTTTCTTTGTATTTTGATGAGGTGCGAGTCATTTTTTTCATGCTCCTGCATTTCTTCTTGTGTCTGCGTTGTCCTCCTCTTTCTCCTGCTGTGCTGTTCGTTTCTCTCCTCCTCCTCCTCCTTCCTCTTCTTCGCATCTCGCCCCTTCGTCCTCTTCCTCTGCCTCTTTCTCCTGCTCCCTCCTCCTCCTCATCATCATCTTTCTCCTCATCATTATCTTTCTCCACATCATCATCTTTTTCCTCCTCCTCATCTTTTTCCTCCTCCTCATCTTTTTCCTCCTCCTCGTCATCTTTCGCCTCCTCCTCTTCCTCTTCCTCCTCATCTTTTTTTCTTTGTCGCCCTCCTCCCCAACATATATTTTATTTCCATCTACTTCTTTTTGCCGCATCCATCTTCCTATCTTCCTTGCGTGGTAACAATGATAGAGTTGCAAAGTGCTGTACACGCGTTGTGAGTGTCTCTTAGGCCCGAGAGGCGCTGCAGCTGGTGTCGTGGCGTGCATTTGCGTGACCCCGGCGGCGATTCGGTGCAGAGGTTGGGCGGTGCAGATGGTGGCGGCTCGTAATGGGCGGTGTTTTGTCTCGGTTTAGGATTTTTCGCCTTTTTTATTTTATTTTTTTTTTCGTTTTTGTTGATGCTTTTTTTGTGGGGGAGGGGGGGATATATGATTGTGTTTTTTTTTTTTTTTTTTTTTTTTTTTTTGGTATGGTCTTCGGAATTGTCTATGATTCTCTCTCTCTCTCTCTCTCTCTCTCTCTCTCTCTCTCTCTCTCTCTCTCTCTATATATATATATATATATATATATATATATATATGGGGGGAATTTTTCGAAGTATCGTTGTTTTAGGGGGATGAAATTTCTTTTTTTTCTTCTTCTTTTTCACACTTATGCACAGTCGCCCTCACCGAAACAAAACCGAAAGCTTGTTTTTCACAGAAATGATCTTTAAAAATACGACAATAAACCAGACGAAACAAAAAACATAAACAGAAAGAAGTGCTGGTACTAGCCATGACATATGAAGGTTGCACATTTTCATAATCTTGCAGTTGTCTGTTCGTGTGTGCGTGCGTGTGTGTTTGTGTTTACCACGCCACCGCGGAGCCACCGAGCAGGTGTGCATTGTCAAGACGGTTGCATGATAGTATTGGCTAGTGGGCTTGGCTGTGTGTGTGTGTGTGTGTTAGTGTGTGTTTATATGTGTGTGTATTTATATGTGTGTGTGTGTGTGTGTGGTATAGTGTATGTGTGTGTGTGTGTGTTAGTGTATGTGTGTTATAGTTTGTGTGTGTGTATTTATATGTTAGTATATGTGTGTTAGTTTGTATTTATATGTTAGTATGTGTGTGTTAGTTTGTATTTATATGTTAGTATGTGTGTGTGTGTGTGTATATGTTAGTGTGTGCGAGTTTGTGTTATTGTGCGTGCGTGTGGTTGTGCCTGAGTCTGTGATTGCTTATGTGTGTGTCTGTCAGCTGCAAGCTTGGTGCCTGTGTGTGCGTGCGGTACCCTGGCCTTGCCGACGTCTGGCGTTCGAAGGTGCCACGTTGTCGCCGGCCCTCTCGGCTTGGCTCTGCGCTGGCCCTCCTCGCGCTCTCCGTCGGGTGGGCCGATCGCCGTCGGGGTGCTTTTCGGGGCTATATTTGACGACTCGGTAGTTTTCCTTTTCTTTTTCTGTCTTTTTAGTTGTTTGTTTCGTTTGATTATGTCTTCTGGTTTTGTTTTATTTATTATTATTATTTTTTTTTGAAGCCTTGATCTTCCTATTCTTTCTTAGTTTTCTTCTCGGTAATTCCTTTTTCTTCCTCTTACTCGTCTTCCTCATCTGTCTTACTTCTTCTCCTCCTTCCTCTTCCTTATTAACCTCATCTACCTCACTTCTCCACTTTTCCCTCTTCCTCTTTCTCTTTTCTCATTCTCTTCCTCTTTCTCTTCCCCTTTCTCTGTTCTCATTCTCCCCTCTTCCCCTTATCACTCTCTGCTAAGCTTACGCCCCATCTTCACTTCTGTAGCGCAGGGACCTCTATTGAACAGCGGATCGACACTGCCAAATTAGCTCAGGGGTCGTTGGGTACGTTCATTACTTAGGCAATAATGTAAGGTTTTGTACTAGCGTGGGTGAAAAGGTTTGTGTGAATATTCCGATGCGCGCGTGCGTATATGCGTGGATATGTGCGTGTATGTGTGTAGGTAGGCCTATACACGCATACATACAGATGTGAGAACGTGTGACTTTATTCCCTTCCGCTGTGCGCGTGCTACATAGAACCGCGTCGAGCTCTTTTGTTCACCTTTCATTCTTGGAGTGGCTCTGTGCATAGTCTGGCCTCGCACGTCCTTGGAAGGCTAGCGACGTTTTGCATACCCGATGGACGTCCACGGATGCCGTGGGATGTCATCATCAGTCACTACTTTTTTTACTACTACTACTACTACTGCTATTACTAGTACTGCTGCTGCTACTACTACTATTACTACTACTATTACTACTACTATTACTACTACTATTACTACTACTACTTCTACTACTTCTACTACTACTACTACTACTACTACTACTACTACTACTACTACATACTATTATTGTAACTAAAAGTAGTAGTAGTAGTATGCCACTATTATTACTAATAATTCTAATACCCCCACTACCACTACAATTACTCCTACTATTCCCACTCCTGCTATTACTACACCCCCCCCTTGTTATCCTTACATACCCGAGAAAATGCCCTCGTGTTGACCGCAGCAGCCAGTTTGAGAGCCCGATGTCCCGCCAGGCTTGTCTTCATTAACGGGACTTGGGCGAGGTGCTTGGCCCGGCGGGATGTTTGGGTAGAGGAATGGCCATTTGCAAGTTGCAAGCTGCTGGTGGGTCTGTGTTTGGCGTTGTCGGTGTTCTGGGGGGGGAGGGAGGTCTATTTTTGTTCGGCTGGTTAGAGGGTTTGTTTTTTATTGCTAATGTGTGTTTTGTCTTGATTTGGCTGTTGTTGTTTCTTTTCCTTTCTTTTCTTCGTATAGACTGACATGTTCCAACAATTCTAATATCCATTATTTACCATGCCATACCTTTTTAACTCCCGTTCAAGTCACCTCGGAGTTATTCAAGGAATGCGTTAGTAGACAGAGAGAGAGGGCGAGAGAGAGAGAGGGCGAGAGAGAGAGAGGGGGAGAGAGAGAGAGGGCGCGAGAGAGAGAGGGCGAGAGAGAGAGAGGGCGCGAGAAAGAGAGGGCGAGAGAGAGAGGGCGCGAGAAAGAGAGGGCGAGAGAGAGAGGGCGAGAGAGAGAGGGCGCGAGAGAGAGAGGGCGCGAGAAAGAGAGGGCGAGAGAGAGAGGGCGCGAGAAAGAGAGGGCGCGAGAGAGAGAGGGCGCGAGAAAGAGAGGGCGAGAGAGAGAGAGAGAGAAAGAGAGAGAGAGAGAGAGGGCGAGAGAGAGAGAGGGCGAGAGAGAGAGGGAGAGGGAGAGGGAGAGAGGGAGAGGGAGAGAGGGCGAGAGGGAGAGAGGGAGAGAGAGAGAGAGAGAGCGAAGGGAAAAGCGGGCTCGAGTTACGACCAGACGGTGGCTGGCAACACTTAACTGTGTCACGGTCTTTCAGCCTTTGATTCTGCTGCTCGACCTTGGGTACTGTTGCTGTACATAAAGTTTGGGAGTATTTTTTTCCACACACAGGGTAAAGCGTACATGCACAAAAACAGGCCTTTTTACACAAAAGCGCAAAAAGTCTCATAATATCCTCAACATATATTAGTATATATATGTTCAGAAACACATTTCCCGTTTCTTCTCTCCACCTGCCCTTCGCCCACCCTCTCTTTGCCGTAGTTTCCCTCCTCTTCCTCTTCCTTTCCCCTCCTCCTTTCCCCTCTTCCTCCTTACCCCTTCTTCCTCCATCCTCCTCCTCCTCCTCCTCCCCCCCCCCTCCTCCTCTTTTTCTTCTTTTCCTCCTCCCTCCTCCTCCTCGACCACCTCCACCCTCCTCCTCCACCATTTCCTTTTCCTTCTCCTCCTCCCTCCCTCCCTCCCTCCCACTCCCTCCTTTTAATCATACCCCTCTTGATTATTTTGCTTTTTTTTCTTTGAAACGTATGATATTTCCCACGATAAGGTCTGATAGGCAAGTGTTGGCGTCGATCAGTTCGTTAAAAGATGCACGTGACGTTGCTCTCTCCTGATTAAGCGCCTTCGAACCAAGAAATTAATATTTATGATCCGTCTTGATGGTGTGATTCTGTGGCGTGATTGGCGGTGGGGTTTTTTAATGAGTGAGTAGATGTGTGAGTGAAGGAGTGAGTGAGAGTATGTGTGTGTTTATTTGTGTGGTTATATGGATTGATATATGATGTACATACGTGTGTGTGTGTGTGTTTATTTATGTGTGTGTTTGTGTAGTTATATGCATTAATACATGATATACAAACGTGTGTGTCCGTTAGCGTGTGTCCGTGTGCATATGTGTGTGTGTGTGTGTGTGTGTGTGTGTGTGTTTATGTATGTGTGTGTGTGTGTGTGTGTTTATGTATGTGTGTGTTTGTGTAGTTATATGCTTTAATACATTATATACATACGTGTGTGTCCGTTAGCGTGTGTCCGTGTGCATATGGTGTGTGTGTGTGTGTGTGTGTGTGTGTGTGTGTCCGTTAGCGTATGTCCGTGTGCATATGTGTGTGTGTGTGTGTGTGTCCGTGCGTGTGTGTTTTGACTGGCCTCGTTTGAGATAAGTTTTGCCCCGACGAACAGTATTCTTTGGCACAACCGGGCTCCCCGCGTGACGGTGCGGGTATCGCATATTTTTTTTTTCTGTGCTTGTTTACGACTGTGGATTCTTTACGTTAGTGCATGTTCTTGCGTAGTCTGTGTGTGCTTGTGTGTACGTGTGTGTGTGTGTGTGTGTGTGTGTGTCTGTGTTGGCGATGTGCGTGAGTATGTGTGTGTGTGTGTGTTTGTGTGTGTGTGAGTGTGTGCGTCCGTGTATGTGTGTGTGTGTGTGTGTGTGTGTGTGTCTGTGTGTGTGTGCGTCCGTGTGTGTGTGTGTGTGTGTTCGTATGTGTGTTTGTGTGTCCGTGTGTGTGTGTCCGTGTGTGTGTGTACGTGTGTGTGTGTACGTGTGTGTGTGTGTGTGTGTGTGTGTGTCTGTGTTGGCGATGTGCGTGAGTATGTGCACATAGGAGAAGATAGATCCGCCTGTATCTTATTTGTTCGCCCATAAATTATTTTTTTTCGGTCGCGCTTCTCCTGTTTCCAGCGTCGTCAATGGCCGGTTGGTTGACGTCCGATGGTGGGGGGGGGGGGGTATGGTGGTGGAGGGAGGGGAGGAGAGAGGGTATGGTGGTGGAGGGAGGGGAGGAGAGAGGGTATGGTGGTGGAGGGAGGGGAGGAGAGAGGGTAAGGTGGAGGGGGGAGGGGAGGAGAGAGGGTATGGTGGTGGAGGGAGGGGAGGAGAGAGGGTATGGTGGTGGAGGGACGGGGGTGAGAGAGGGTATGGTGGTGGAGTGATTAGGGAGGGAGAGGGTATGGTGGTGGGGGGAGGGGAGGAGAGGGGTATGGTGGTGGAGGGAGGGGAGGAGAGAGGGTATGGTGGTGGAGGGAGGGGAGGGAGAGAGGGGTATGGTGGTGGGAGGGAGGGGGAGGAGAGAGGGGTATGGTGGTGAAAGAAGGGTTAGGAAAGGGTATGGTGGTGGAGGGAGGGGAAGAGAGAGGGTATGGTGGTGGAGGGAGGGGAAGAGAGAGGGTATGGTGGTGGAGGGAGGGGAGGAGAGAGGGTATGGTGGTGGAGGGAGGGGAGGAGAGAGGGTATGGTGGTGGAGGGAGGGGGAGGAGAGAGGGTATGGTGGTGGAGAGAGGGTATGGTGTGGGTGGAGGGAGGGGAAGAGAGAGGGTATGGTGGTGGGAGGGAGGGGAAGAGAGAGGGTATGGTGGGTGGAGGGAGGGGAAGAGAGAGGGGTAGCGTGGTGGTGGAGGAGTGGGAGGGGGAGGAGAGAGGGTATGGTGGGTGGAGGGAGGGGAGGGAGAGAAGGGTATGGTGGTGGAGGGAGGGGAGGAGAGAGGGTATGGGGTGGTGGAGGGAGGGGAGGGAGAGAGGGTATGGTGGTGGAGGGAGGGGAGGGAGAGAGGGTATGGTGGTGGAGGGAGGGGAGGAGGAGGGTATGGTGGGTGGGAGGGAGGGGGGAGTGGAGAGAGGGTATGGTGGTGGAGGGAGGGGGAGGAGAGAGGGTATGGTGGTGGAGGGGAAGGGAGGGAGGAGAGGGTATGGTGGTGGAGGGAGGGGAGGAGAGAGGGTAGGGTGGTGGGGGGAGGGGATAAGAAGAGTAAATAGGAGGGGGAAGGAAGAGAAAAGAAGTATTTAAAATGAGAGGAGTAAGGGGCAGATGGTATGGAAGAGAGAGAAGAAATGAGTGGAGAGAAATGACGGTAATGGAGAGGGTGCAGAGAGAAGAGGGTATGGAAGGGAAGGGAAGGGTATGGAGAAGAAAGAGTATGGTGGCTGAAGGAGACGAGAGGGAGGAGGGAAGGGTATGGGAGAAGGGAGGGGGAAGAGGGAGCGAAAAGAATATGAGAGAGAAAGAGAAAGAGAAAGAAAGTGAGTCAAGGAGGGGAGGGGAGGGGGGAAGGAGGGAGAACGGGAGGTGAAAGGAACGATTCTCTCGCCTTTGTTGTTGCTTGTTCACCCCTTTATGGCGAGTTGATAGAGGCTTTGTTAGCCTTTTGCGAGCCGGAAATTTTGCCTAACGAGAGTTATTTGTAAGGTTGTTGAGTCTTGGCGGGTTTGAGGGCCATTTATTTTTTTGTTCTTGTTCACATTAGTTTTTTTTTCTCTCTCTCTCTCTCTCTCTCTCTCTCTCTCTCTCTCTCTCTCTCTCTCTCTCTCTCTCTCTCTCTCTCTCTCTCTCTCTCTCTCTCTCTTTTTTTTTTTTTTTTTTTTTTGTCTACTTTTGTGCTTATGGGATGGACTGTTCTCACTTCAGTTTTTGTTCTATTTAATTTCTTTTTCTTGTTGCTTTGGCTTTATTTCTGTTTCTTCTTTCTCTTCATCTTTTTACTCTTCGAAGGTCACATTGAATCGCCTTTGGCCGCGGAGATAAGAGAGAGAGAGAGAAGAGAAGAGAAGAGAGATAAGAGATAGTCTTTTTGTCAAAGACTAAACATAAGCTGTGCGTTTCCTGCGAATCACGTGTACAAATAATGGGAAATCTGTAGCTTTTTTTCCCCTTTTATTTTCGTTTTTATGTATTTATTTTCGTAGGGAATAATTTTTGACGAAAGGTGGACTAGTTTTTATTTTTATTTTTGATTGGGTGGGTTACGAGTCTAAATTAGAATAGAAATGTAAAAGAACAAAGAATAAAACATGGATATGGTTTTACAGGAGTTTTCTTCCTTGAACGAATCTGCACAATGGCTGTGTTTTATATTATGAATGGGATTAATCACTGACTATCGATGCCTTGTTCAGATGAAAGGTATATTTGTGCGTTCGTAATTGAACCACTCGTATTCTCGTACAGCGAAATGATTGGTCTGTAGAGATTAGATATGATTAACCTGTACCGGTATATATGACCTTAATGCGTGACCTTGTGTGGTACTATGAGGAAAAATGTTGCCTCGATGTAGGCTACTCGTATTGCGTGTGTGTGTTTGACTATTGCGTTGATATTTTCGCTTGTTCGTGTGTGTGCGTGCGTGTGCTAGTGCAAATGCTTGCAGGGTGTGCGTGTTAGCCCCTTCGATTTCGTGCGTGGAGTGCCAAGTCTCGCATTGGGGGACCGTGTTGGTGGAGTGAAGCTGAGGCATATTATATTCATGTACACACGTGCACACACACAGACGCACATAAACACACATAGGCAGACCGTTCCTTCTGTCGATGCCTGTGCTCGTCCTGGCATTGGAACGTCTTGGCTATTTATGTAACCGGCGTTTCGTCATTTTTCTTTGATTTTTTTTTCCTTGATTAATCTTGTTTGGGATGTTATGACTGTAATGGCCAAATTATTTTTGTTATATTACATCTATATGTATGCATGATTCAGTGAATTGGACTGTAATGGCCAAATTATTTTTGTTATATTACATCTATATTTATGTATGATTCAGTGAATTGGACTGTAATGGCCAAATTATTTTTGTTATATTACATCTATATTTAGGTATGATTCAGTGAATTAGACTAATTTTGGGGGGATGTTATGACTATAATGGCCAAATGATTCTTATTATATTACATCTACATGTATGTATGATTAAAGGAATTGGCCTAATTATTTCCTCGATGTTGACGAGGATAGAGAATCAGTGCATTGGGAAGAATGATCTATGGTCCTTAATCGCCTGATAAACTGAATAAGCGATTAAGTCTTTACATGGTCGTTAGGCCTACATTAGATAGCCACTTGTCAGGTGAAAAGCGCTGCCGATTAGATAGAAATCCACAAACAGATAACAGGCGATGAAGATGTAGATGGTCTTGTCGAGGTCATGGAGAGAGAGAGAGAGAGAGAAAGGCAGAGATAAAGAGATAAAGAGATAAAGAGATAAAGAGAGAGAAAGAGAGAGAGAGAGAGAGAGAGAGAGAGAGAGAGAGAGAGAGAGAGAGAGAGAAACAGAAACAAAGAGAAACAGAAAAAGAGAGAAACAGAAAGAGAGACAGACAGACAGAGAGACAGACAGACAGACAGAGAGGAAGGGAGAGAGCGAGGGGAAGGAAGAGAGAGAGAGGAAAGGAAGAAGAGAGAGAGAGAAAGGGAAAAGAGAGAGAGGAAGGAAAGAGAGAGAGGAAGGGAAAGAGAGAGAGGAAGGGAAGAAGAGAGAGAGGACAGGGAAAGAGAGAGAGGAAGGGAAAGAGGAGAGAGGAAGGGAAAGAGAGAGAGGAAGGGAAAGAGAGAGAAGGAAGGGAGAGAGAGAGAGAGAGAGGAAGGGAAAGAGAGAGAGAGAGGGGGGGGAGAGAGATGAAGAGGGAGAGAGAGAGGGGGGGGGGAGAGAGATGAAGAGGGAGAGAGGAAGAGAAGGGGTAGGGTGAAAAAGGAGAAGGGAAAGAGCGAGCGAGCGAGTGAGTGAGTGAGTTGCCTTGCCATCGCTAGAATTGCATGGCTGGAGTTGAAGCTGTCTGTTGGTCGCAATAACCAGGCTCTCCTTCAGACACGACGGAAGAAGTGAAGGTCGTAAGTCGTTTTTCTTCTCCTCTGCTCTTCATGTTCACTCATTCTTGTTTTTCCTCTTCAATTCATTATCATCATCATCATTTTCTTTACTTCTGGATATTTCATTCCTAAGTACATAATGTGTGATTCTGGACGTTCATTGGTAACTTTGTTGGTGCAACAAGTGCAGTTAGCTTATTTACGTAAACATCTTCATTTCGTTCCCCTTCTATCCATCTATCTCTGCATATGTCAGCTATCAACTTATCTATATTCACCGCTCCTTTCTCTCCTCCATCCTCCCTCCTCCTCACTCCTCATCCTCATCCCCATCCTCATCCCCATCATTTTCCTCTTTCATCCCTCCTTCTTCTTCTTCTCCTCCTCCTTCTTCTCCCTCCTCCTCCTTCTTCTCCTCCTCCCTCCCTTCTTCTCCTCCTCCTCCTCCTCCTTCTCCTCCTCCTTCTTCTCCTCCTCCTCCTTCTTCTCCTCCTCTCCTCCCTTCTTCTCCTCCTCCCTCCTTCTTCTCCTCCTCCTCCTTCCTTCTCCTCCTCCTCCCTTCTTCTTCTCCTCCTCCTTCTTCTCCTCCTCCTCCTTCTCCTCCTCCTACTCCTCCACCTCCTTCTTCTCCTCCTCCTTCTTCTTCTTCTTCTTCTTCTTCTTCTTCTTCTTCTTCTTCTTCTTCTTCTTCTTGCTTCTTCTTCTTCTTCTTCTTCTTCTCTTCTTCTTCTTATTCTTCTCCTCCTCCTTCTCCTCCTCCTCTTTCCTCCTCCATCTTCTCTCTCCTCCTTCTTCTCCTCCTCCTTTTTCTTCTTCTTCTTCTTCTTCTCTTCTCCTCTCCCCTACTCCTCATTATTATCATTATTATTTATTTTTTATTGTTATTATTATTCTCCCCTTCTTCTTCTTCTTCTTCTTCTTCTTCTTCTTCTTCTTCTTCTTCTTCTTCTTCTCCCCTCTTCCTCCTCCTTCTTCTCCCCCTCTTCCTCCCTTCTTTCTTTTTTTCTCCTCCTCCTCCTCCCTTCATCTCCTCCTCCTCCTTCTTCTTCATCTCCTCCCTCCCTCCCTCCTTCATCTCCCCCTCTCCTCCTTCTTTCTCTCTCCTCTTTCCTCTTCCTCCTTCTTCTTCTTTCTCCTCCCTCCTTCCCTCTTTCTTCTTCTTCTCCTCCTCTTCCCTCCTTCTTCTTCTCTTCTCCTCCCTCCTCTTCCTCCTTCTTCTTCTTCTCCTCCTCCTCTTCCTCCTTCTTCTTCTTCTTCTTCTCTTCTCCTCCTCTTCTCCTCCTTCTTCTTCTTCTTTCTCCCCTTCTCCTCCTCCTCCTCCCCTATCCTCCCTTCTTCTCCTCCTCCTCCTCCTCCTTCCTCCTCCTCCTCTTTCCTCCTTCTTCTTCTCCTCCTCCTTCCTCCTTCTTCTTCTCCTCCTTCTTCTTCTTCTCCTCCTCTTCCTCTCCTCCTTCTTTCTCCTCCTTCTTCCTCCTTCTTTTCCTTGTTCTCTCCTCCTCCTCCTCTTCCTCCTTCTTCTTCTCCTCCTCTTCCTCCTTCTTCTTCTCCTCTTCTTTTTTCTCCTGTTCCTTCTTCTCCTCCTCTTCCTCCTTCTTCTTCTTCTCCCTCCCTTCTTCCTCCTTTCTTCTTCTCCTCCTTCTTCTTCTTCTCTTCTCCTCCCTCTCTCCTCCTCCTTCTTTCTTCTCCTCCTCTTCCTCCTTCTTCTTCTCTCTTCTTCTCCCTCCTCCTCCTCTTCCTCCTCCTTCTTCCCATCCCCCTCCTCTTCCTCCTTCTTCTTCTCCTCCTCCTCTTCCTCCTTCTGATCTTCTCCTCCTTCTTCTTCTTCTCCTCCCTCTTCCTCCTCCTTCTTCTTCTCCTCCTCTTCCTCCTCCTTCTTCTTCTCCTCCTCTTCCTCCTCCTCCTCCTCCTCCTCCTCCTCCTCCAACTCCTTCAACTGCTCTCTTCTCCCCCATGCAACCCCCCCCCCCCTCTCGCTCTGCTTTTGCGCTCCGATTCAGAATTCGCCTGTGATTCCGAAGGTCATTGCTCCTATCCGATGTTGCCGGCAGGAACTCGAGGCGCCGGGAGGTAAAAACGTAAACAACTTTAACCACTGTGGAAAAAGACATTCTGTTCCAGGTGGTTTTGGAGCGATTCTCGGGTGGGGTGATACAGGGGATTGGGGTGGGAGGGGGGGGAAGGGGCATGTTTGTAGGCCTATGTTGAGGGAAAAGGGGTGTGTGTGTGTGTTTGTGTGTGTGTGTGTGTGTGTGTGTGTGTGTGTGTGTGTGTGTGTGTGTGTGTGTGTATGTATGTGTCTCTGTAAGGTGCGTGTGTATAGCTGTGCCTGTGCTTGGGTTTCTGTACCATTGTGATTCGTTGTTCATTTTGTTATATTGTTCTCCTAACAAGTTTAACACATTTTTTACTACTTCGTCTTTGAGTTTACGAAGATGCTAATTCGTTTTTTCTTTCTGTCTTTCAGGTACGTTCAACTTGGTCAAGGTGCAGAGGCAGTTACGCAGATAGGTGGAAAAAAACGGAGTTGGTGACAAAGAGAGAAATGGGACGACCTTGA
>NC_091587.1:21714442-21721942 GCF_042767895.1 Penaeus vannamei | reverse complement strand
CAATTACTTCTCCACCTTCCCTGTTTCTCTAACATTGTTGTTGTTTTTTTCTTTCTCTGTCTAACATTCTTCCTTTCTCCATATTTCCCTTTCTTTCTTTATTCTTCTACTTATCTCTTTCTATCTCCTCTCTTTCTTTATTCTTCTACTTTTCTCTTTATATCTTTCATTTTTTAAAATTTTCTCACTTCCATCAGATCCGAAACTTTTTTGTTCTCAGAAAACTTCTCTCTCTCTTGGCCCTTTGTCTGCAAGCATTATTCTGCGCGTGCTCGTGCGGGCGAAGGGGTCATGACCTCGGTGCGCCTGCACTCGGTGGGATAGGCCTACAACACCTGGGTCGCGTTTCCGGTGTGTCTGTTTTCCTTCTCGGCATGTAGGCCTACCGCGGGTGCTAGGGGCGGCGCGGCGACTCCCCGGTGCGCGCGACCCGAGCATGGACTCGTGTTGCTTTGTTCCCGTGCAGGTTTTGTTTGCTTTTTTTTTCGTTTTCGTTCCTTCCTTCCTTCTTCCATTTGTAATCACAATTTCTCTTCCACTTCTTTCTTTTCCACTTCCTCCTCTTCTTCTTCTTTTTCTCTTTTTCTCTTTTTCTTCTTTTTTTTTCCACTTCTTTTTCTTTTCCACTTCTTCTTGGACACCCTTGCCAGACACCAAGTCCTCTACTACATAAGTATATTCATCAATCTAAGATGCTGTGGCTGGACGTGCACTTTGGACTTAAACTGTGAGGGGTTTTAATGTGTCTTCTGTTTGGTGGAGTCTGAGGAATATGCGTGTTACACCTCGTTAGGACTCATGGCCCGCATCCTTCCCTCACTTCCCTTTTCTCCCTTCCTGTTCGCTCTCTCTCTCCTTGTTCTCTCATTTCTTTTTCTCCTTTCATGTTTTCTCCTTCCTTGTTCTCTTTCCTTTTTGTTTCCTTCCTGTTCTCGTCTTTGTTTTTCTCCTTTCCTTTTCTCTCCGTTTTCTCCCTTAATTTTCTCTCTTCCTGTTCTTCCTTTTTTCTCCCTTCCAATTCTCGAATCTCGAATTCTCGTATGTTTATATCTTGTTTCCGTCTTTATTGTTGTTGTTGTTGTTTTGTTTTGTTTTTTTTTTTGCTTGTATTTTTTTTCCTTTTTCCCCACTTCCTTTGTTTCTTTGCGAATATTTTGGTCTGTCGGTCTTTCCGTCTTTTATCATTCCGTTTTGCTTATCTATTTGCATGTCTTCCTCAGTGTGCTACTTGCGCTCTTGTAATGTTATTCCTGTGCCAAGTTCCGTCCATTGGAAAGGGTAAAAAAGAGGAAGCAGGCGAGGAAAAGGATGAAAATGAGGGGGAGGAGAGAAAATGAGAGAGCCTGCGCAATCGAGTAAATTTTTGGAGCGAAAGACAGGGAAGCATAAAGAGCAAGAAAGGGGCGAGAGAGAGAGAGAGAGAGAGAGAGAGAGAGAGAGAGGGAGAGAGAGAGAGGGAGGGGCACCTGTTGCAGTGTTTATGTTGCATGCATATGCCTTTCGCGCCCCCCTCCCCCCCTCCCCCCCTTTGTTACTTAGAAGGTCGGCGTTCTTGAACTTCTTTCGGTCATTCGTCTGTCGAGGCAGCACTCGGTCCCGAAATTACGAATTACTTTTCTCTTATCTTGTTCTTCTTTTTCTTTTTCTTCCTTTTCTTCTTTTTTTTCTTGTTCTTCTTGTTCTTCCTTTTCTTCTTCTTCTTCCTTTTCTTCTTCTTCTTCTTCCTTTTCTTCTATTTCTTCCTTTTCTTATTATTATTCCTGATCTTCTTCTTTTTCTTCTTCTTGTTTCAGTATCCTATTTTTCTTATCCCTGACCTTCCTCTGGATATAGCTCGTAATTGTGTTTTTTTTTTCTTTATCTTTTATTTCATTATATACAGCCTGCATTATATATTTTTCTTATACCTGCCCTTCCTCCTTTTATATCTCCTCTTTTTCCTCGTGTTTTCTGTTTTTTGTCTACTCTTTCGTCGAAAAGACTGCCATACGTAGGCAGACAGAAAGAGAAAAATAGAAAAATAAAGAAAGAAAGGGAAAATAGAGAAAGGAAGAATGTTAGAAAAAGAAAAAAAATGTTAGAGAAGCAGGGAAGGTGGAGAAGTAATTGAAAGAAGGGTAGAGAAAGAAAAAAGAATGAAAGGCACAAAAAAGAACGCGAGAGAGAGAAAGAAAGAAAAAGAAAATTAGAAGAGAAGAGAAAGAAAGAAAATTAGAAAGAAGAGAAGAGAAAGTAAGAAAGATAAAAAAATTAGAAAGAAGAGAAGAGAAGAGAAGAGAGAAATGAGCCGACGGCACGAGAGTGACACCAACAACGCACGCACATCTTCGCGAACCTCTCTTCTTCTCTCTATGTACGAGGCTGTCCCGTATGTGGCCGTGAATGCTGGGCCTCGTTTCTCCCCATTATTGCCAACACGCCATGCGAGGCCGGCGCTTGCGGTTCGAGCAGCTTAGAACAGGTTTCGTATGGGCGGTTCTCTTGCACGGGAGGGAGAAGGAGGGAGGGAGGGAGGGAGATGGGAGAGGAAGAGAGGGGGAGAGAGGGAGGGAGGGAGGGAGCGAGGGAGAAAAAATAACGGGCAGGCACGTAACTATGGTCTAGTCACATTTTCTGTCCTTTCTTTTGAATTCTTTCCTCTGTCGTCTCTTCTCTTTCCTCTCTCCTCTCTCTGTTACCCCTCTTCTCTCTCCTCCCTCCTCCAGTCTCTACTACCCTTCCTCTTTCTCCTCTCCTCTCCTCTCTTCTCCTCTTCCTCTCTCTCTTCTCCTCTCCTCTCCTACCATCCTTCTTTATTCCTCTATCCTTCCCTCCCTTCTTTATTTCTCTCTCCTCTCCTCTCTCCTCTCTTTATTCCTCTCTCCCCTCTTTATTCATCTCTCCTCTCCTCCCTATCCTCTTCCTCCCTCCCCTTCCCCTCCTTCCCCTTCCCCTCCCTCCCCTTCCCCTCCTTCCCCTTCCCCTCCCTCCCCTTCCCCTCCCCTCTCCCTTGTCCACACACACCAGCACGCACACACTTCCCTCCACATCACGCCACACGATGCTGTCGCAAGCAGAGGGAACGGTGGGTCGGGGGGAGAGTGGGGGGGGTAGGAGGGGGTAGGAGGTCACGATTGGAGTGCTTGTCGAAGGCAATGAAGGAAGGGGAGGGGGGAGGGGGCGTGGGGAAGAGAGAAGGGGGGAGGGGGAGGGAGGGAGGGGTGTAACTGGTTTCTTGTACACATCACGCCACCTCCTTCACGGCTCTCGGGGCAACGGACGGCCGGTCTTGCTGCAAGGCTTGCATCTCTCGCCGGTCGTTATTGATTTTGCTTTTGTCGTTATTTGTAAGTTTTGTCTGGTTTTTGTGTGTGTGTTTTCAGCTGGGGTTTATGAATGTTCTTGATTTGTATAGTTTTTTTTCATTTATTTATTTATTTTTTTTATTATTATTTTTTTTTTTACCTCTAGGGCTGTTTACTATCAAGATCTGTCCTTGATTTGTATAGTTTTTGTTATTATTATTATTATTTATTATTATTATTATTTTTTCCTTTAGGGCTGTTTACAATTAAGAGATCTGGTAATGTTGCATTTGCCCCCCCCCCCACCTTCCTCTCTCCTCATCTTCTTGCACCTCTTCCTTCCTTCCTCCTCACTCTTCCCCCATATGTTCCTTCTTATCCCTCCATTTACCCTTCCTTACCCTCCCTCCCACATTTCCCTGCACACACACCACCACCGCCACCACCACTACCACCCTCCACCTCCACCTCCCACTACCACCACCCCTACCCCCTACCAACACCACCCCTACCCCCTCACCACCTCCACCACCACTACCACCCTACCACCACCCCCACCACCCCTACCACCACCACCACCACCACCACACCATCCCCCACCACCACCACCACCATCCCCCACCACCACCCCCTACCACCACCACCACCACCACTACCACCACCCCCTACCACCACCACCACCACCACCCACCCATCACCACCACCACCACCCACCCATCACCACCACCCCCACCACCACCACCACCACCACCACCACCCCACTACCACCACCACCCCACCACCACCACCCATCACCCCCTACCACCACCACCACCACCACCACCCCCTACCACCACCACCCACCACCACCACCACCCCCTACCACCACCACCAACCACCACCACCACCCCCTACCACCACCACCTCCACCACCTCCACTTCCACCACCACCTCCACTTCCACCACCACCACCACCCCTACCACCACCGCCAAAACCACCCACCACCCCCTACCACCACCTCCACTTCCACCACCACCACCACCCCTACCACCACCGCCAAAACCACCCACCACCCCCTACCACCACCAGCCCCTACCACCCCCACCAGATGCCAGGTGTTGGTCGGGAGGCGCTATCGGATGGCTCGTCGCGGTGGTGTTTTCCATTAGCGCTGTTTCGCTTCGTTTTTTTTTCAGCTTTTATTTGTCTGTTTTGCTTGGATTTTTTTTTTTTTTTGGGGGGGGGGAGGGGGGGAAGGGGGAGGTTTGTTCTGTTCTGATTTCTCTTGTTTCTTTCTTTCGTTTTTTCGCTTGCTTTTTCTTGTTTTTTTCTTGTTTTCTCTTTTTCTTTCTTTCTCTTTGTTTTCTCTTTCTCTTTTCTCTCTCTTGTCTTTCTCTTTTCCTCTCCCTCTCTCCCACTCCTTCTCCCTCTCCCTCTCCCTCTCCCTCTCCTTCTCCCTCTCCCTCTCTCCCTCTCCCTATTTCGCGACCCATCTCCTTTTCCGAATATAATTTTTTTACAATGTTTGTACTGTTTCGTTCTATCATTGCCTTCTAATCATCTTATTTTAGTAGGGGGATGAGAAGGATTTCAGTAGAAGAGACAGACAGACGGAGAAGTAAAAGAGATAAATGAAAGAAGCGCGAGCGAGAGAGAAATAAATAAAGAAAGTGCGCAAGAGAGAGAAATAAATTTAAAAAACGCGAGAGAAAAAAATAACTGAGATAAATAAATAAAAAAACGTGAGAGAGAGAGAGTTAAAGGAAGAAAAGAAGCGCGCGCGCGCGCGCGCGCGAGAGAGAGAGAGAGAGAGAGAGAAGAAAGAAATAGAAGGAAAAAATAGAAGAAAGAAATAGAAGAAAGAAATGAAAGACAGAAACGCCAACAGGAGGCGCGGGGAGCGAGCCAATAACGCGTCCCTTCCCCATTCCTGACACGTGTCTCCCTCGTCCGTCAAGGTTGAAAATGCAACATGAAATGCAGTGCAATTCGGGAGACGGAAGCGGCGGCCGGGAGAGGCGCACTCTTACTTAAAAGGAAAAAGCAATAAGAAGTGAAACTGGGAAAAAAAGGGGAAATAGATTGAAATTGAAGAAAAGGAATTGGAGAAAAATGATAATAACTTTTTTTATTTTATTATTTATTTTTTTCTTAATGCGCGTAATTTTGTTTTATTTTATTTTTATTTTTTTTCTTAATGCGTGTAATTTTGTTGCGGTTCACGATCGGGAAAAAATACACAAACGAGTTTTTTTGTTTTTTTGTGCAGATTTTTTTCTGGCTCTTGTTTTTGCTGTGTATATTCTCGGCTTTTTCGGATTTTCTCTGACATTCTCACTTTTTTTTTCTTCCTCTCCCCGTTTTTAATTACCTCCGGTTTGTCTTTTTTTCTGTTCGAACGTGAAGGATAATAACTCAGATGAAAAAAAATATATATATACGTGCTTAGTAGGATATATATTTATTATCATTATTTCAGATATCACTTCTTCCCTTCCTTCTGTTATCATTTTCTCTCCCTAATTCGTGCTTCGTAGGATTTATATTTATTATCAGCATTTCAGATATCATTTTTTCTCTCCCTTCTTTCATCATCATTTCTCCCTAATTGTTTTTTATTTTATTTTTATCTCGTCATTTTCGTTTATTTTTTTAGAAGAGTCCGTCCTCTAAATTGCCATGCAGTTCGTGTTGCATTTCCGACCTTGATGAAACGAGTCTTAAACGTGTCAGGATTTAGGTTGGAGGCTTGGTCTTGGTCTTGGCCTTGTCTCGTTTGTTTTGTGGTCTGTTTTTATATGATTATTTTTTTCTCTCTCTCTCATTCTCCTTTTTGCTATATGTGTTTGTGTGAGTATCTGTGTCCTTCTCTTCTAACATTGCCACCATTTCTGATTCTCTTTCTCGTCTCCTTTCTTCTCTCTGTCTCTTGTTTCTTTTCGTCCTCTCTCTCTCGCTCTCGCTCTCTCTCTCTCTTGTTTCTTTTCGTCCTCTCTCTCTCGCTCTCTTGTTTCTTTTCGTCCTCTCTCTCTCGGTCTCTCTTTCTCGCTCTCTTGTTTCTTTTCGTCCTCTCTCTCTCTCTCTGTCTCTCTCTCTCTCTCTCTCTCTCTCTCTCTCTCTCTCTCTCTCTCTCTCTCTCTCTCTCTCTCTCCCTCCTCTCCTCTCTCCCTCTCCCTCTCCCTCTCCCTCTCCCTCTCTCCCTCTCCCTCTCCCTCTCCCCTCTCCCTCTCCCTCTCCCTCCCATCTCACTCTCTTTCTCTCTCCCTCCGTCTCTCCCCATTTATTCCGCCAAACGCAACGAAACGCCGAGACTCGGAAGTCCTTCGCCAACACAAGAGGAGAAAGTTCGAGGCCCAGGTAATTGAGTTGGCATTGGCACTTGTGAGAGGCGGGTGGGGGGTGGGGGTAGGGGGTGGGTGTGGGGGGGTCCGTATGGTTGAAGGTAAATGAGGAGCAGTGCTGGGTATGCCATCCTTCTTCCTCCCCTCCCCCTCCCTCGCTTTTCCTTTTATGCACCCTTTCTTTTTCCTTTCCCGTATCTATTCATTTCGACTTTGTCTCCTTTCTGTCTTTTCTTTCCTCCTCTCCTTATCTCCCCTCCCATCCCCTCTTTTCATACATTTTTCTCTCTCTTCTCATTTGCTGATATTAATGCTAATAGGTAGTTGTTGTATATTGTAAACCTAAATATAATATATAGCTTGATATAACATTTGGAAATGGGGAAATATGTAACTGAAGGATAAGACCTTACATCTCAAGATCTCAAGGTAAAATATTCCAGGTAAAATATTCTACAGATAGAATGAGGTGAGAGAGCGGCACTGATGATGAAGTGACTGACGTGAAAATGACGTGCTTGTGCTCAGGAATGAATTCAGTCCAGGAAGTAGGTTATCTCTCTCTCTCTCTCTCTCTCTCTCTCTCTCTCTCTCTCTCTCTCTCTCTCTCTCTCTCTCTCTCTCTCTCTCTCTCTCTCTCTCTCTCTCTCTCTCTTCCGCTCGCTATCTGTCGCGTTTTAAAAATGATTTGTTTTTTTATCATTTGATTAGCGCTTTCTCCATGTCTTCGAATTTCAACCATAAAGTTTTCTTGTGTTTTTTTTTCCTTTCTTTCTCACTCTGTTTCGTCTTTGTATAGGCATATCTGTTTGTGTATCTATCTATATATCCTCGTCCACCATCTCTGATTCACCCTCTTTTCCTCTCCTCTCTTCTCCTCCTTTCTTGTATCATC
>NC_091587.1:21701942-21711942 GCF_042767895.1 Penaeus vannamei | reverse complement strand
GTACGTGAGTTTGAGTGTGAGTGTAGCGCGTGTGTGTGTGAGTATACAGTCTTTGGGCGTGTGTCTTGATGGGCGGAGGGATTTAGTGTCTATTTCGTGGCTCCCTTGCATCTCGTGTCTCGTGGCATCTCCCGCGGGCTCTTCTTTTTTTCCGAAGAAGAAGGTTGTTATTTCGTTACATTCTCCAACATGCAACGTGTACCTGCGACAGGTGTGGCGTCCCTCTGGGCATCTCATCGGAACCCGTTTCCTGCATCACGTACCTGCAAGGTTGGAGAGAGGGAGGGGTAAGTGGGGGAGAGAGGGAGGGAGATGTCACATCCTCCTCGCTTGCCCAACATTCCCATCTGCTTGAAGATTGCCCTCGAGATTGCCCGTGGAGTACTGGGAATGAGAAATGATTGCGCTCCATTGCTTGCTGCATTGTATTGTCGGTCGCCTCTCGGAGAACGGGGATATTTTCCATTCTTTTTTTGTTGTTCCTTTTTCCGACCTTGCATAATGGCTTGTCGGCCTCTTGCCAGCTGAAGATCAACAGCTTTTTATCTTTACGTGGGTGATGTCATAGATGACGTCACAGCCCGTTCATTCCAGCCTTTTTCTGCCCTCTCTTCTTCCAAAGAAAATAAACAAAGAGAAAAGATTGGAATAACTTTATAAATGGAAGTATCCTTTTGTCTAAATAATTCAGGTCAGGTAATGATTTTGTATATCGTTCAGAAGTCCATATTGACTTACGCGTATGTGTGCGTGCGTGCGTGCGTTTGTCTTCGCTGTGTCCGCAAGCAGAAATGATGGGCGGGATATTGAGCCCATTTCGTGTTTGTGAATCGGGGAAACAAACGTTTGTTGACACGACGTTCGTTGTGGCAGTGACACCGAAAGGATTATTATTCTAAAAAATATATTTTTTTTCCATAAGAGTAAAGTAGATTTGTGAAGGAATGAATGGTATTGATGAGCCTGTAGTGTTAATTTTACATATAATAGGATCGGTAATTATATGAGTAATATTTCTGTTTTAATATGATCGACGTAATCATTAATGAAACTATAAAAAAATACAATAATAGTTCAGATTAAAGAACAGAGGTTAACCCGCCTAAAATCGTTAGAGCTTTGTCCCACTAATATTAGATCAGGCTCCATGGTTTATTAATTCGTCCGTGAACTACACTGCTGCCAGATCCAATTAGGCTGGCTGCCCTTCTCATTCCTTCCTCCTGGTTTATTTTCTCTCACGTTTTTTTTGTTTCTTTTCGTTCTTCCTTGCGTCTTGTCATCCTTTTGTCCTGTGTTGCACATTTAGCTATTTAATTCTGCAGTTTATCCTCTCTTGTGTCTGTCAGATCTTTTCGCACGCTTTGCCTCCCCTCACTCAAGGTATATTTAGGATCGTGTTTGTTGTTATAACTCGAATGGGCCAAAGATGCCTCAGGCCCCATCGCCCCGGCAGACACGATTACGTAATCCTCTGCTGTTATGCATTACAGTCTTAAGGTGCCGTCACACAAGCACTTTTTCCGTCAAATTTTTGACCATTTTCTGAAAGTTTGTCCATTTTTGAGCGAATTGTCGATTTTCCAGTCAGACGATAATGATCGTTTCCGTCTGAAAACCTTTCCGTGAACTTTCTCAGCCAAGCAAAGTCAAACCAAGAGCTATATTCGAGAATGTTTGTATTTATGTTAAATAAAATTGTAAAAAAAATTGACAGAAAAAGTGCTAGTGTGACACAGCCTTTAAGGTAATTGAGTCTTAGAGGTAATGTTTTTTTTTCCCTTCGTCTTGTGTGACCTGTCTCGACTCTTCTTCGCACTCGTTGATCCAGTAGTTTATCATTTCCTTCCCTCCCCTCTATCAATATACCTAAATAACCATTCTACCTAGCCTGCTTACCTATCTTTCTATCTGTCCATCTGTCTATCTGTCCATCTGTCTATCTTTCTGTCTGTCTATCTTTCTATCTGTCTATCTTTCTATATGTCTATCTTTCTATCTGTCTATCTTTCTATCTGTCTATCTGTCCATCTGTCTATCTTTCTATCTTTCTATCTTTCTATCTTTCTATATGTCTATCTTTCTGTATGTCTATCTATCCATCTGTCTGTCTGTCTATCTGTCTATCCATCTATTTATATATCTGTATCTGTCTCGCTCGTGTTTTCATTGCCTCCGCCTCCTTGCGTTGCGTCGGAGACTTTCACATTGTAGCTAGGCAATCATCTGACCTTTGCTTGGCGCTTGAAGGTCATAGTTTTCTTTCGAGGTCTCGCTTATTTTAGGCGTAAATTCGCAAGATTTGGTCGTCGTTTCCCTTTCGTTCGTTGTTTGATTTGTTCGGACTACTTGTTGGTCGGAAGTGGGTCTTCATCCCGCGTTAGGAGTGAACCCGTAGCCTTATTTTCGATTCGAATATCGACTCGAGATTGGAAAGAGGGGGCGACTGCAGACGAATTAAGGACTTTACAACACAACACCGCGCGCTGACGTTGCTGTCCGAATTGCTGACGTGAAGTGCTGACGGACCGCGTGCGCTCTTTGCCCGTCGGACGAGGTCAAGCGAGAGACTGTGTTTGGCCAGTGAAGGTATAGGGGGGGTGGGGTTGTTAGGAAGAGGGGGTAAAGGGGGGGTTAAGGTGGTTGGGGTAAAGGAGGGGGGAGGTTAGAGGGAGTTATTAGGAGGGAGGGTGTGGGTATACCAGCTAGGATGTTTTGGATATGTTGCGATGTAGGGGTCGGATGTTGTGGGTGGGGGTCTGCGTCGAGATGTTGAAAGGTTATATATCGTGATTCAAGAAGATCTTCTCCTTTGCATTCGTCGCTTTATTCTGCATCTCCTCCTCCATTGTCTGATTCCCTCTTCTTCCTATCTTCTTCTTCTTCTATCTTCTACTGCTGTTCTTGTCTTTATATTCGTCTCCTCCATCCTCATCTGTTTTCGTTCTCCTCTTCCTCTTCCTCCTTTTCCTTAGCCTTTCGCTAGCGTAACTACACCGTCAGCGCGTGAGCATCCCAAGAGTTCCGTCAGCTTTACAAGGCTGACATTGTGTCCCCTCGCTCACCTGTTGGTAGTTGCACCGTCAGCCACTCGTCAGCCAAATGAACGTCAGCCGGCCTGTCGTACGTGGTAAACTCTATGGGCGTAATGGAGGAATTGTATGGAAATTATGATTCCTGTTGGTGTTGTTCTTCCACGTTTTTGAAGGGTGGGAAGGCGGTTGAGGCTTTGTGTGCATTTGCAGGCAGTTTGTAAAATCAATAAATGAATTATATATTTATCTATTGATCTCCCCTCCTCTCTCTCTCGTTCTTTCTCTTTCTCTCTCGTTCTTTCTCTTTCTCTTTCGTTCTTTATCTTTCTCTCTCGTTCTTGCTCTTTCTCTCTCGTTCTTGCTCTTTCTCTCTCTCTCACGTTCTTTCTCTCTCTCTCTCTCTCACGTTCTTTCTCTCTCTCTCTCTCTCTCTCGTTCTTTCTCTCTCCCTCTCTCTCGTTCTTTCTCTCTCCCTCTCTCTCGTTCTCTCTCTCTCCCTCTCTCTCGTTCTTTCTCTCTCGTTCTTTCTCCTGATCGCTCTCTCTCTCTTCTCTCCCTGTTCTCTCTCTCTTCTCTCCCGTTCTCTCTCTCTTTCTCCCGTCTCTCTCTCTCTCTTCTCTTCTCCCGTTCTCTCGCTCTCTTTCTCCCGTTCTCTCGTTCTTTCTGTTTTTCTTTCTCTCGTTCATTATCTCACCATTCTTTCTCTCTCTCCCCCCCCCCTCCCCCCCTCCCTCGACCTATTCTGTTGGGTTGCAAGAGAATAACACTCCGTCTCCCCCCCCCCCCATTTCGCCCACCCCGCTCTCCGCTCCGCTTCCTCCCAGACGAAGACGAAGCAGAAGGCATGCATGGGACTGTTGTTTATGAAACCGCTCCAGAATTGTTGTTCTCAGTCAGCCTCCGACATATTTGTTGTTGCGTTAAGTAGCGTTGCAATTGCAGTTCTGTTTTGACTCTTTACTGTTTTATTTCTATTTTTTTTTTTCTTTATCAATTTTGTATTTTTGATTGAGTTTTATTTTTTCTTTCTTTTTTCCTTTATCTGTTTTGTATTCTTGATTGGAATGTGTTTTTATATTTACTTCTTCGTTTTCCTGCTTTATTTATCTGTTTATTTCCGCTGTTCATGGCATTGCGTTCAGTATTTTGTCAACATTAGTCTGGTAGTAACATATTATAAAATGCCTCCCCCTTCCCCAGTGGAAAAGTTATGTAACGAGAGTCGTACTGTCGCGGGGCAGGTGCCAAGGGGGGCAATGTGGCACTGTATGGCATCGTCAGGAGGGGACTCGTGTGCCAGCTATATACAACTTTCTCCCTGATTACTACTCTAGCGTCACACGTGCCAAGGTTACAATGCCTCTTACGTGTGTGTCAGGCTGGGGTGCTTGGGGTGTGTGTCCGTTCCCCTTGTGATGATGTTGCTGCCGCCATTTCCTCTTTTCTCTTTTCTTCGCCTATTTTTTGTTTTCTTTTTTTTTTCGTTGGTTCTTTCTTTGTCCTCTTGGTCTCTTTTCTCTCTCTCTCTTCTTTCCCTTTTTTTCTTTTTTCTCTTTTTTTTGTCCCTTCTATTATTTCTTTTCTTTCTCTTTCTTTTCATTCTCTTTCTTTTTTTCTTTGTCTCTTTTCTCTCTCTCTCTCTCCGGCAATTACTCTTTAATTACCTTCTCTGTTCCCGCTTTGAGGCTTCATAGTCGTGCCACGGAAATGCCATCTTCTCTCTCTCTCTCTCTCTCTCTCTCTCTCTCTCTCTCTCTCTCTCTCTCTCTCTCTCTCTCTCTCTCTCTCTCTCTCTCTCTCTCTCTCTCTCCCTCCCTCCCTCCCTCCCTCCCTCCCCTCCCTCCCTCCCTCCTCCTCCTTCCTCCTCCTCCTCCTCCTCCTCCTCCTCCTCCTCCTCCTCTTCCCCCTCTTTCTACTCCTCGATCTTCACTTCTTTCTATTCCCTCTTTGTTTCAGAGGAATGCCCTTTTTTAATTTTTTGTTCCTCCTCCCCCCTTCGTTAAGTGTCTTGGCTCATTATCTTCATTAACGGTTCTTCCTCCGGGTCTATATTCAGGGATGTGGGAAGACGAACAGTGTTTGGTGTGTATTCCTTATCGAGTCACTGATATGAGTAATTTTTTCGCTCTTATTTATTTTATCCTGTTTTTTTGAGCGACTTCATGTTCGTTATCAGTTGTGAGTTATCAGTTGTCGGTTTCACGCGCCGGCTAGCGTTCGGGAGGCTGAAGTCGGCGCCGGTGCGTTCGGGAGGCTGGAGTCGGGTCTCTTAGCCAAGGACGACCAGAAGACGTGATGTGATTGGCTAGGCAGGAGGGTGTGTGCTCGCTGCTCAGCCAATCAGAACCCGCGTGGGTCGCCTGTGAAAATAGCCCGTGGATATGCATGCTGCTGAGCGTGTTAATATGCTGCCACGTTGGGAAGGAGTCTAGTCATTCTCTGTCTTCCTTTTTGGCATTTTTTTTCCTCTTTCATTTGCTTTTTCTTGATCTTTATTTTTTTTTCTTATGATCATCTACCACTTGTCTACGTCTAGCCTTTCTCTTCCTTCTGTTGTCGAACACATTTTTTTTTTTTTTTAGCTCTCCTTCATCACTTCCTTCTATCTCTTTCTTTTATGCTTCTTCATTTTAGGTATTTTTCTCCTCTTCAATCTTCTCGTCCTCCTCCTCTCCCTCCTTCTCCTCACTTTCCTCCCTCTGCTGCTCCTCTCCCTCCTTCTCCCTCCCTCTCCCTCCTCCTCCTCCCTCTCCCTCCTCCTCCTCCCTCTCCCTCCTTCTCCTCCCTCTCCCTCCTTCTTCTCCTTCCTCTCCCTCCTTCTCTCCCTCTCACTCCTCTCCCTCAACTTCTCCTCCCCCTCGTCCCTCCTCCTCTCTCCTCCCTCTCCTCACTTTCTCCTCTCCCTCCTCCTCCTCCTCCTCTCCCTCCTCCTTCTCCTCCCTCTCCCTCCTCCTTCTCCTCCCCTCTCCCCTCCTCCTTCTCCTCCCTCTCCCTCCTCTCCCTTCCTCTCCTCCCCTCTCCTTCTCCTTCTCCCTCCCTCTCCCTCCTCCTTCTCCTCCCTCTCCTCCTCCTTCTCCTCCCTCTCTCCCCTCCTCCTTCTCCTCCTCCTCTCTCCCTCCTCCTTCTCCTCCCTCTCCCTCCCCCTCCTCCTCCCTCTCCCTCCTTCTCCTCCTCCCTCTCCCTCCTCCTCCTCCTCTCCTCCCCCCTCCCTCTCCCTCCTTCTCTCCCTCCTCCCTCTCCCTCCTTCCTCCCTCCTCCTCTCCCCCACTCCTTCTCCCCTCCACTCTCACCCTTCTCCTCCTCCCTCTCCCTCCTTCTCCTCCCCCTCCTCCCCTTCCTCCTCCTCCTCCCCCTCCTCCTCCTCGTAAGAAAACTCAGTCATCCCGAGGAAGTGTGAGACTTAGTCACCGTTATCCGAAGGTCATGGGATCAGCGCGGTGGCGAATGCATGGCCGATTGCACCCCGTGAGAAGGAGGGTTTTGCGCTGGAGTAGGCACAGCTGATTTCTTATCGGCGCTGACGTTGTTGTTGATGATGATGATGATGATGATGATGATGTTATGGATGTTGATGTTGTTGTTGATGATGATGATGTTGTTGATGATGATGATGATGTTGATGATGATGTTGATGATGATGATGATGATGATGATGATGTTGATGATGATGTTGTTGTTGATGTTGTTGTTGTTGTTGTTGATGATGTCGATGATGTTGATTGTTGTTGTTAGCTGCTCTCTTGTTTACAGCGTTATCGTTGCTGGTACTACTAACATTTCTGCTTATACTATTACTATTACAGTTGATAGTAATACAACTGTTGTTATTATCACTATATTATTACTACAGTTGCTATTACCGATGTTACTATTACAACTTTTTGTACCTTTACTCCAACTATTATTATTACCATTGCATTAATTGTTACTAATTACAACTATGTTTGCTGCTACAGCAAAAGTATGAGTGAGAGTAATACCTTTACAATGCAGTGGATGTATTTGACTGATTTCGATTATATCACTCTAGCACTGTTATTGCTAATAATAATAATGATATCTAGTAATGATGATATTGATGGTGATATTAGTAGTGATTAAAATGATATTGGTAATGATATTTGTAATGATATAAATGATAACAATTATAATGAGACTGGCCATTGACACATATATTTAACTAATTAAATGATCAGTCATGAGTGGACGTAATTTACGCCCGTAAATGTTGATAAAGGGAGTGAATGCAATGTCTGAATATCATGGCACAAATGGAACAGCAAACACGCTCTTTCTTATCTTTTGTATTTTTCTATATTCTATAGTTCCTATCTCTATATATCTTCGATATTATAATGTTTATTTTGTCTGATGGAACTGGATATCTGAAATAAATGAAGACACTAATGCATCCAAACAGAAAGGCAAGAGACAGACAGAGTGGGAGGGAGAGGGACGGGGGGAGGGACAGACAGAGAGAGGGGGCAGAGAGGAGGGCAGACAGGAACGCAGGGAGAGAGAGTGCAGGCAGCAGGGAGACTGAGCAGAGGGGGAGAGCAGTGGTGAGAGAGAGATGGGGGGGGGGGAGAGACAGACACACAGAGAGAGTAAGAGAGAAACCGGGAGTTTTATCATCATATTATGTAACGGGTTCTCCGACGAAACCGAGATAAGATTGGCCGAAGAAAAAGAAAGGGTGGAATGGATTAGAAAGCAAAAGATGCTCATGAATTCAAACATAAAAAAAGCACAGGAGGGGAGAGGCAGACACAAACAGATAGTTATACCGAGAGAAAGAGGGGAAACTTCGGTCGGATGGAAGGCAGAATGAGAGAGAAAGAGAGAGAGAGAGAAAGTAAGGTTAGGAAAGAGAACGATAGTAGGTGGAAGGCAGAATGAGAGAGAAAAAGAAAGTGTGAATCGACGAACGAGAACGAAAGTGGATTATAAACTACACACACACACACACACACACACACACACACACACACACACACACACACACACACACACACACACACACACACACACACACACACACACACACACAGAGAGAGAGAGAGAGAGAGAGAGAGAGAGCGAAATAGAGAGAGAGCGAAATAGAGAGAGAGCGAAATAGAGAGAGAGAAATAGAGAGAGAGAATGAGAGAAAGAGAAATAGAGAGAGAGAATGAGAGAAAGAGAAATAGAGAGAGAGAATGAGAGAAAGAGAAATAGAGAGAGAGAATGAGAAAGAGAAATAGAGAGAGAGAATGAGAGAAAGAGAAATAGAGAGAGCGAAATAGAGAGAGAGCGAAATAGAGAGAAAGGCGAAATAGAGAGCGAAAATGAAGAGCGAAGAGAAATAGAGAGAGAGAAATGAGAGAAAGAGAAATAGAGAAGAGAGCGAAATAGAGAGAGAGCCAAGAGAAATAGAGGAGAGGCAGAGAATAGAGAGAGAGCGAAATGAAGAAGGCGAAATAGAGAAGAGAGAGCGAAATAGAGAGAGGGAGGTCCCGGATTCCCTTCAGAGTCGGGGCGCGCGTGGACCGGACCGACTCCAATCCCCATAGACGTCGGCAGTGTATTGTGTCGTCGGGGGGTGAGGAATGGGGTGGGGGGTGGGGGGGAGATCGCATTTTCCCGCCCGCTGGCTCGCGAAATCGGCCGTCAGGAGAATGGATTAAGAGAGAGGAACTTACGAAGGGTTCATCGTTTACATGAAAGGAACAAGGGGGATTTAAGAGGAAAAAAAGGTGTTCGAACGGATTTTTTCTGTTTTCCTTTTTTTTTTTTCTTTTTTTTTTTTCTCTCTCTCTCTCTCTCTCTTTCTCGCTCTCTTTCTCTCTCTCTTCCTTTGTGTGTGTGTGTGTGTGTGCGTGTGTGTATTTGTGTGTGTGTGTGTGTGTGTGTGCATATGTCTGTGTGTGTGCGTGTGTATGTGTGTGCGCGTGTGTGTATGTGTGTGTGTGTGTGTGTGTGTGTGTGTGACAGAGAGAGAGAGAGAGACGCGTTACGTGGACGCGCACGAGCCGGGTGGTTACGAATTTCGGATGAAGCGAGGCAGTTGGATGACGTGAATGAACACACGTGTGGGCAGAAATTGGGGTGGGGGTGTGACGGGGTCTGAGGGGTGATGCGAGACAGATGGATGACACGTGGGCGGTATTTTTGGATGATGCGAGGCAGATGAATGGCGATGGTTTATGCACACGTAAGCGGGGTAGAGCAAAGTTTTTTTTGTTTTGTTTTCTTTCTTTCTTTCTTTTTTTCTTCTTTCTTGATTTACTTTTGTTTTCTTCTTTTCTTTTTTTTCCTTTTCTTTCTTTCTCTTACTTTGTTTCTTTCTTTCTTTTCTTGTATTCTTTATTCTTTTCTTTCTTTCTTTCTTTCTTTTCTTGTATATTTACTCTTCTCTTTTTTCCTTTCTTTTCCTCTTTTTCGTCTCCTGGATGATATACAGGAAGTGGATGACGTGAGGTACACGCGCGGGCGGAGTGGGCGTGGCGTAAGACGAGGCGAGACGAGGCAAGAAGAGGAAGAAGAGGAGGAGGAGGAGGAAGAGGAGGAGGAGGAGGAGGAGGAGGAGGAGGAGGAGGAGGAGGAGGGAGGAGGAGAACGAGTGAGGGAGGGAGAACGAGGAGAGGAAGAAGGAGGAGGAGGAGGAAGGAGGAGGAACGAGGCGAGGGAGGAGGAGAACGAGCAGGAGGAGGAGAACGAACAGGAGGAGGAGGAGAACGAGCAGGAGGAGGAGAACGAGCAGGAGGAGGAGGAGAACGAGCAGGAGGAGGAGAACGAGCAGGAGGAGGAGAACGAGCAGGAGGAGGAGGAGGAGGAGGAGGAGGAGGGACACACTAGTACTTTTCCGTCATTTTTTTGACAATTTTATTTAAAATAACTACAAACATTCTCGAATATAGCTCTTGATTTGACTTTGCTTGGCTGAAAAAGTTGACGGAAAGGTTTTCAGACGGAAACGATCCTTA
>NC_091587.1:21689442-21691942 GCF_042767895.1 Penaeus vannamei | reverse complement strand
AGTTAAACAAATTGTTAAGTCTCTTTGAGGCATTCCTTTTCCACGCTTTGAACGCTCGCCGTGTGACCGATACAGGAATGTGTGTTTTTTTATTTCTTTTCCTCTACTGTGTTTCTCTATCTATCTGTCTATCTGTCTGTCTCTTATTATCCATCCCGGTTTCCCTTATTCTCTTATCCTTTCACTCCTGTTTTCGGTCTTTTTCGAATCATTTCGTTGTTTATTCATTTATTTTGTTTTCATTTTTTCATCTTTCCATGCATTTTCTTGTCTTTTCTTGACATTTCTCGCCTTTTGTTGTCTTTCCTCGCCTTTCTTCGTCTTTTCCCACCATTTCTCGCCATTTCTCATCTTTTCTCGCCATTTCTCATCTCTTCTCGCCATTTCTCGCCTTAGCCCTCACCTCATGCGAGTCATTACTCAAGGGAGCTGGTCATGTCCGCCTCCGACCCTCGTTTTGTACTATCTTAGCCACTGGGAGCCGTATCCGATGCGGCGAGCTTGACCAGACGGGAGTAGTAGAGTGTAATTTTATGAATGATTTTTGGTTGTCTTGGTAAGGTTGTAGAGTGAGGTGGGAGGGGCATAGAGAGGTGGGGTGGGGGGTGGGGGGAGAGGGTGAGAGATAATGGGGGATGGAGTGATGGAGACGAGGGAAAAGAAGAAAAACCGGAGATGGGAAGAGTAAAGCGAAAAGAGAAAACGGTAGATGAGAAGAGAAAAACGGAGAACAGACGGATAGACTGATAAATACTTCTCTCCCTCCTCTTCCGTTTAAAACCCCCTTGTTGAGCTTACGAACACCGAAGAAGAGGGATTAAATCGAAACCGCTCGGGACCCGCACCGAACCGAGCCGCGAGGAGAGAGGGCGGCGAGGTCAAAGGGTCGAGGAGGAAACCGAATTCCCGCGCGAAAACCGGTGCCGTTCCGCCTTCGCAAAAAGAGGTAGGGAGGGGAGGGAGGGGAGGGAAGGAGGGAGAGAGGGAAGGGGAGGGAGGGAAGGGGAGGGAGGAAGGAACGGAGGGAGAGAGGGAAGGGGAGGGAGGAGGGAGAGAGGGAAGGGAGAGAGGAGGGAGGTGCCTCTGCAGCAGGCAGCCTTCCCTTGCTCCTGTCACCCTGCCCCTCTCCCCCAGTTCTTCCCTACCCTTCACACCCTGCCCCTCTCCCCCTCTCCTGTCCCCCTGCCCTCTCCCCTGCTCCTGTCCCCCAGGCCTTCAACCTGCCCCTCTCCCCTACCTCTCTCCCCTCCCTTTCCCCTTCCTCCTCTCTCCCTCTCCCCTCTCCCCTCCCCTGTTCCCGTGCCCCTCTCCTTCTGTTCACCTGCCCCTGCCCCCCTACATTCCTCCCGGGTACTGTCACCGCTGCAATGTCGTTAGAATACCGCTTTTTTTTCTTCTTCTTTTTCTTTCTTTTCTTTTCTCCTTTTTTTTTCTTGACGATTATTTTTTCTTGTCTTTCTTTTCTTATATCGGTTTACTTTTGGTATATTTTGGGAATGTCTTTATTTTTTTGTAGTCGTAGTGCTATATTCTGCCTGGTGAAGTTTCTTGACTAAAACAAATGGAATTATGAAATAAAATGGGAGCGCTCTTTTTCTTCTACCCCTTTCACTCTCACTTTCTCTCTCTCTCGCTCTCCCTCTCCCTCTCCCTCTCTCCCTCTCTCACTCTCTCCCTCTCTCTCTCTCTCCTTCTCCCTCTCTTTACCTCTCTCCCTGTTTCTCCCTCTCTACCTCTCTCCCCTCCTCTCTTCCTCTCCTCCTCTCCTTCCTCACCCCTCCCCTCTCTCCCTTTCTACTTCCCCTCCCTCTCCTTTCCCTTTCTGCTTCCTCTCTCTCCTCTCTCTCTCCCTTTCTCCTCCCCCTCTCTCCCTTTCTCCTCCCCCTCTCTCCCTTTCTCCTTCCCCTCTATCCCTCCCTCCCTCACTCCCTCTCCGTGAAAGGCTGAGACGAGCCGAAATAAAACCAGCGGCCCGCGACCCCGCCCGTGAGAAAAGAAGTTGAGTTAGTGGGCGTTTAGGTGTGTGTGGGGGGGGAGGGGGGGGAGAGAAGGTTCCCGTGGGCGCGAAGTTCGAGTTAGGGCTTCGGCGTGGGCGGGAGGAAGCGGGTCGTGGGGGGGGGGGGAAGGGGGGGAGGTACTTCCGGGTCGTCCCTGTCGTCTTATGTGTTTTTTTCGTTTGGTTTTGATTATTCTTCCGTTCTCTTTTGTTTCTGTTTTTTTTTCGTCTGTTTTTTTTCTTATTCTCGGTTTCTGTTCGCTCGCTCGCTCTTCTCTCTCTCTCTCTCTCTCTCTCTCTCTCTCTCTCTCTCTCTCTCTCTCTCTCTCTCTCTCTCTCTCTCTCTCTCTCTCTCTCTCTCCCTCCCTCTCCCTCTCCCTCCCTCTCCCTCTCCCTCTCCCTCTCCTCTCTCCCTCTCCTCCCTCTCCCTCTCCCTCTCACTCTCTCTCTCTCTCTCTCTCTCTCTCTCTCTCTCTCTCTCTCTCTCTCTCTCTCTCTCCCCTC
>NC_091587.1:21632080-21683942 GCF_042767895.1 Penaeus vannamei | reverse complement strand
TGTCTCAAATTTATCTCCTCGTTTTCTTGTCGTTATTCTTTGTTTCCTGTCTCTAATCCTTGTTTTTTTTCTTCACCCCAGCCTCTCATTTTCTCCCAGGAACACTTGTTGTTATCGTCCCAGTCGCTTGTTTATTCATCTAAATCCATTGCATTTCCCCCAATCCGTTATTTTCTCTTCCTTTTTTTCTTCTTTTTTTATCCTACTTGGCCTTATCGCTTTTCTTCCCAAGCTTTTAAATTTCGTATGTATGCCTCCTCATTTTAAGGACGTTTACCGTATGGTGTGTTTGTTTCATGTTCGTTGTGTGCTTCGTTTTCTTTTCTCTTCTCTTATTTTCTTTGACCTTTTTCTGTGTCGTCTCCCTCCTGTAGTCGTTGTTGTTTTTTCCTCGTTTTTCGCTCTCTTCATTCTCATATTTAATAGTCTGTTGGTTTGGTATCCTTCCGTGGTGTCCAAGTTTCCTCTCCTTTATGAGAACCACACGCGCACATACACGCACGCAAACACACACACACACACACACACACACACACACACACACACACACACACACACACACACACACACACACACACACACACACACACACACACACACACACACACACACACACACACACGCATCTCAGTCCAAGCTTCCCCCATTGTACTGCCCGCACACCCTCCCTTTCCCTCCCATCCCCTCCCCTCCCCTTCCCTCTCGTGCGTCCCTCCCCCTTCCCTCCCCTCCCCACCCGTGTCCTCCTCTCCCCTCCCCCTCTCAGTGTCCTCCCTTCTCCTCCCTGTCCACCCGATGTTCCTCCCTCTCCTCCCCTCTCGTGTCCTCCTCCCCTCCCTCCCTCTCTCCCTCCTCTCCCCTCCTCTCATCCCCACCCGTGGTCCTCCCTCTCCTCTCGTGTCCTGCCTCCCTCCCCCACCCGTGTGCCTCCCTTCTCCTCCACCTCCCTCGTGTCCTCCTCTCCCCTACCCTGTTCTCCCTGTCACTCCCCTCCCTTTCCCTCTCGTGTCCTCCCCCCCCTCTCCCATCCCCTCCCCTCTCATCCCATCCCCTTTCCTCCCTTCCCCTCCCTTCCCCTCCCTTCCCCTCGCCTCGGGCAACTGGTGTCGGGGTCGCGGAGTTGTGTCAATAGCCGGGTCTTCAACATTGCGTGCCGCCTGTCCCCACCGGCATTAAATCACAAGTGCCCATTTATGTGATTCTCTCGGGAAAGGGAGGAGAAGAAAATGAGGAGGAGGAGGAGGAGGAGGAGGAGGAGGAGGAGGAGGAGGAGGAGGAGGAGGGGGGGGAGGAGAAGAAGGAGGAGAAGGAGAAGGAGGAAGGAAGGGGGAAGAGGGAAGAAGAGATAAATTGGATGTTTAGATGCGAGAATAATTGAATGTTTAGATGCGAGAGTGTTAAAGGTAATGTGTAAGGAAGTAGATGGGCGAGAGAGAGAGAGGAGAGGGAGAGAGAGAGAGAGAGAGAGAAGAGATGAGAGAGAGAGAGAGAGAGAGAGAGAAGAGAGAGAGGTGATGAGACGAAAAATAAGGAAGTATGAGTAAGTGAGAGAGGGAGTGGTGTGTGTGTGTGTGTGTGTGTGTGTGTGTGTGTGTGTGTGTGTGTGTGCGCGTGTGCGTGTGTGAAAGAGAAGAGGAGAGAGAGCCAGGCAGAGAGAGAGAGCGAGAGAGAGAGAGAGAGAGAGAGAGAGAGCGAGAGAGAGAGAGAGAGAGAGAGTGGCAGAAAGAGAGAGAATGCATTGCAATTTTGGGGTCAGCTCTTAACGAGATGAATGAATGGATATTTCTTCATTCATTGACCCGTTTTCAATGCCATCCTTTTGCTCTCTTTCTTTCTTTATTTATTTATTTATTTATTTCCTTCCCTCTTTCCCTCCCTCCCTTTCCTCTCCCCACTCCTTCTCCTTTCCCTTTCTCCTCCTTCTCTCCTTCCCTCTCCTTCCCTCTCCCTCCTTCCCTCGCCCTTCCCTCCTCCCCATCCTCTCTCCCTCCTCCTCCCCTTCCCTCCCTCCCTCCCTCCTCCCCCTTCCCTCTCCCTCCATCCTCCACTCTCCGCTCTCTCCTCCTGCACCTTCCCTCTCCCTCCTCCTCCCTTCCCTCTCTCCCTCCTCCTCCCCTTCCATTACTCCCTCCTCCTCCTCTTCCCTCCTCCTCCTCCTCCCTTATATCCCATATCTCCCTCCTCTATATATCCTTCCCTCCTCCTCCCTCGCTCCCTCCCTTCCCTCCTCCTCCTCTTCCCTCCTCCCTCCTCCTCCCCTTCCCCTCTGTCTGTCTCCACCTCCCTCCCTCTTCCTCTTCACCACCCTCTCTCCTCTCTCTCCTCCGCTCTCTCACTACCTGCTCCTCTTCTATCTTCTCTCTCTATTATCCCTCTACACCCTCCTCTTCCTCCTCCTCCTCCTCTTCCTCCTCCTCCTCCTTCCTCTTCTTCTTCCTCCTCCCTCGCTTCTCCCCCTCCTCCTCTTCCTCCCCCTCCTCTTCCTTCTCCTCCTCCACTTCCTTCTCCTCCTACTCTCCTCCTCTTCCTCCTCTTCCTCTTCCTCTTCCTCCTCCTCTTCCTCTTCCTCTTCCTCTTCCTCCTCCACCGCCCCATTCCCGTTCCCTGTGTCCGAGGCGCAGCGTCGGCCGGGTCGGGGAGCGTCTGCCGTGGGAACATTCCGACGCGAACTCTCGGCTCCTGCATGCGGCGACATAGATCCCATCAAGCCCAATTACCTCCCCGCCTCCCCCTATCACCTCCCTCCTCTCCTCCCCTCCCCCTCCCTCCCCTCCCCTTATTTATCTCCTGTACGCCTCTCTATCCCCTCCCTACCCCCCTACCCCCACACATACATTCGCCCCTCCTCCTCCTCATATCCCTTCCCTCCCCCCATATACAGCCCATCACATAGATGTTTGCCACTCTATGCTGCTTGCCCTCCTAAGTACCTCCTCCTCCTCTCTCATGCGCCCTCTGTCACTTACCACCCACTCATCTTGCTTTTATTTTTCCTCCTATGCGCCCCTCTATCCCTTCCCCATACACTCCACCTTCTACACTTTTCAAGCCCCACCTCTTGCTACGCCTCTGTCACATTTCATCGTCCTCCCCCCTTTTCGCCTTTATCTATACGCCCCTCCCATCCCAATTCGTGACCCTCCTGTGCGCCCTCTGTCCACATTACACCCCATATATCCTCCTCCTCCCTTTATCACTTCGCCTCTCCTATATAACCGCCTCTCCATATCCCCTCCCTACCACCACCCTACCCCCACCCCTTCTCCTCCCCTTATTCGCCCCCTCCTATACGCCCCCTCTATCCCTTCCCCCACCTCCTCCCCCCTTTTCGCCCCCTCCTATACGCCTCATCTCCTCTTCCCTTCTCCAACCCTTTCGCCCCTCCCTCCCCTTTTCGCGCCTCTCTCCTATACGCCCCTCTATCCCTTCCCTCAACCCCTCCCCCTTCCCCCTTATTCGCCTCTCCTATGCGCTTCCCTCTGTCCCTTCCCCCTCACCTCCCACATACCCAAGCACCCCTCCCTATGCGCCCCCTTCTATCCCTCTGCCTCCCCACTTGTCGCTACTTGCTCCTATGCAGCGCCTCTGTCCATTCACCAACCCCCCTCACACCTTTTCACCCCTCTCTATACGCCCCTCTCTATCCCTTCCTGACTCCCTCCCTTATTCAGCCCCCTCCTATACGCCCCCCTCTATCCCTTCCTCCACTCCTCCCCTTGTTCAGCTCTCTTGTATCCCTCTCATCTTCTCCTCCTCCTACCTGTCTCAGCCATCCCTCTGCTTCTCCCCTCTACCCTCCTCCCTCTACTTCTCCCCTCTACCTTGCTCCATACCCCTCTACCTCTACCTTCCTCCCTCTACCCTCCTCCATACCCCTCTACCTCTCCCCCTCCCCTCCTCCGTACCCCTCTACCTCTCCCTTCTCCTCTATGCCCCTTTCCTTACCTTCTTCCTCTACGTCCCTCTACCTACGTCCTCCCTCCTCTATGGCCCTCTGCCTCTGCCCCTCCTCTCCGTTCCTCTACCTGCTACCTCCCCCTTCCCCCTCCCTCTCCAACTCCAACTCCCCCTCTCCCCTCTATGCCCCTCAGAGCTCTCCCAGTCCACTACGCGCCCCCCCCCCCTTGCCTACCTACTCCTCCTCCCTCCCTCCCCCTCCATCCTTTCCTACCATTCATTCCCCCATTCCCCGCTACCCTTCACCTTTTCACTCTTTTGGGGGCCCATTTCTTTATTTCTGCTAGTTCCTCTCTTTCTATCTGCTCTCTTCTCTCTTTTCTCTCTTTCTCTTTTTCTCTCTTCTCTTTCTTTCTTTTTTATCTCTTTCTTTCTTTCTTTCTCTCTTTTTTCTCTTTCTCTTCTCTCTTTCTCTCTCTCTCTCTCTCTCTCTCTCTCTCTCTCTCTCACTCTCTCTCTCTCTCTCTCTCTCTCTCTCTCTCTCTCTCTCTCTCTCTCTCTCTCTCTCTCCCTCTCCTCTCTCCCTCTTTCCCTCTCTCTCTCCCTCTCCCTCTCCCTCTCTCTCCCTCCCTCCATCCTTCCCTCCTCTCTCTCTCTTGCTCTGCTCTCCGTCTCTCTCTCTCTCTCTCTCTCTCTCTCTCCTTGTAATCTAAGCACCTCTCTCTCTCTCTCTCTCTCCTCTCTCTCCTTCTTTCTTTTCTCTTCCTCTCTTCCTCTCTTCTCTCTTCCTCTCTTCCCCCTCTCTCTCCTCTCCTTTCTTCCTCGCCGCATGTTCCCAACCCCGTCCGTTCCACTTGGCATCTGCGGCCGTTGTTGACAAGCACGAGGCTCCGTCACGTGACTGATTTCCTCCTGCATCTGTTTCTTGCTTGCGTGCTTGCTTGGCCGAGACCTTCCTTCGTCAGCGAGTGAGATTCCTTCAGCCACTTCGTCGCTGTCTTTCTGTGTTTTTATTGTTTTTCCTTATTGATTTTGTCCTTTCTTTTCTCTTTTTGTGTCTGTATGGTTATTTGTTGTATGTGTTCTTTCATTTGTTTCTCTTTTTTTCTCGTTCTTTCAGTAGTTAATCTTGTTATTTCTCGTCTCTCCTTCCCATCGCTTTCTCTCACTCCTCTTTTCCTCTGTCTCCTTTTATCTCACTCTCCTCTCTTTCTCTCCCTCTCCTCTCCTCTCTTTCTCTCCTTCTCCTCTCCTCTCTTTCTCTCCTTCTCCTCTCCTCTCTTTCTCTCCTTCTCCTCTCCTCTCTTTCTCTCCCTCTCATCTCTTTCTCTCCCTCTCCTCTCCTCTCTCCTTCTCCTCTCCTCTCTTCTCTTTCTCTCCTCCTCCTCTCCTCTCTTTCTCTCCTTCTCCTCTCCTCTCTTTCTCTCCCCCTCTCTCTCTCCTCTCTCTTTCTGTCCCTCTCCCTCTCCTCTCTTCCTCTCCTCCTCTCCTCTCTTTCTCTCCCTCTCCTCTCCTCTCCTCTCCTCTCCTCTCTTTCTCTCCCTCTCCTCTCCTCTCTTTCTCTCCCTCCCCTCGCTTCTGTCATCCCTCCCCTCTTCCTCTACCTCTGTCTCCCTTTCCTCTCCTCCTCCTCCCCCTTCCTCTTTGCCTTGCCCTTCGTCCGATTAAATGCCATCCATCATTATTAGCGCTTATCTTGTCCACGTTTATTTAGGGTGATATCCTAGCCCTTGTATTTATATCACTGCTATTGTTTTATATTGTCGTCTCTTTATCTTTTTTTTCTCCTTTTTTCTCGTTTATTCTTTATTGTGTTTGTTGCTTTCCTTTCTTGTCTGTTGTCTCCCTTTTACTTTCACCTTCTCTTTTGTTTCGCTTGCTCATTGGGATCCAATTTTCGCTTTTGTTTTCGTTATTTTCTCTCTCCCTCTCCTTCTCCCTTCTCCCCTCCCTCTCCCCTTCTCCCTTCCCTCTCTCCCTCCCTCACTCTTCCTCTCCCCTTTCCCCTCTCCCCCCACTCTCCCTCTCCCCCTCTCTTTCCTTCCTCCCCCCCTCTCTTCCTTTCCCTCTCTCCCTTCCTTTCCCTCTCCCTCTCCCTCCCCCACTCTCCCCACTCTTATCCTCTTCCCCCCTCCCTCCTCTCTCCCTTTCCCTCTAATATTGTTGTTATTTTTCATTCTTCCTCCTCCTCCTCCTCCTCCTCCTCCTCCTCCTCCTCCTCCTCCTCCTCCTCCTCCTCCTCTTCCCCCTTTGTCTACCCCTCCGTCCCTCCTACGCCCGCACATGCATAACATTCAGCATATAAAATTGCCTTCTTCATAAAACCCTGTTTTTCTCTTGTTATTCACACTCTCTCTTGACCTTCTTTTTAAATTTCCTCTCTTTTATATTTTGTTTTTAGCTTTTTATCTTTTCTTTTTCTGCCTCTCGTATTTATATATTGTTCATAACCACGCAATAGAAAGATAGAGTGAGTGAGTGAGTGAGTGAGTGAGTGAGTGAGTGAGTGAGTGAGTGAGTGAGTGTGAGTGAGTGAGTGAGTGAGTGAGTGAGTGAGTGAGTGAGTGAGTGAGTGAGTGAGTGAGTGAGTGAGTGAAATTATCATATAACTTTTTAAATTGGATGCACAGTTTTTGTGCACACACTACTTGAGTGGGGAGACTGTTCCACGATTCAATAATTTGTTTGGGAAACTATATTTTTTGACATCTTTATCACCTCTTTTTACTTTCAACTGTGTGTACATGTGTGTGTGTGTGTGTACATGTGTGTGTGTGTGTGTGTGTACATGTGTGTGTGTGTGTGTGTGTACATGTGTGTGTGTGTGTGTGTGTACATGTGTGTTGTTACCTAGTGTGTGTGTACATGTGTGCTCAGGTGGTCCCGTGTGCTATATTTAAATTATCATATAACTTTTTAAATTGATGCACAGTTTTTGGTACACACTACTTTGATTGGGGAGACTGTTCCACGATTCAATAATTCTGTTTGGGAAACTATATTATTTTGACATAGTAATTTATCACTGTTTGTATTACTTTCAACTGTGTGTGTGTGTGTACACATGTGTGTGTGTGTGTGTGTGTGTACATGTGTGTGTGTGTGTGTACATGTGTGTGTGTGTGTGTACATGTGTGTCTGTGCATGTGTGTGCACATGTGTGTCTGTGCATGTGTGTGCACATGTGTATCTGTGCATGTGTGTGTACATGGCTGTGTGTCTGTGCATGTGTGTGTGCATGTGTGTCTGTGCATGTGTGTGTACATGTGTGTCTGTGCATGTGTGTGTACATGTGTGTGTGTGTGTGTACATGTGTGTGTGTGTGTGTACATGTGTGTGTGTGTGTGTACATGTGTGTGTGTGTGTGTACATGTGTGTGTGTGTGTGTGTACATGTGTGTGTGTGTGTGTGTACATGTGTGTGTGTGTGTGTGTACATGTGTGTGTGTGTGTGTACATGTGTGTGTGTGTGTGCGTGTAAGTGTGTGTGTGTGTGCGCGTGTGTTTGAAGTTAAATGGTGCGTGTGGACAGACACCTGATGGCAGAGTGCAACGTGGAACTGTATTGGATTTCCATTTTATTTCCCACTTGCTTTTATTCGAGTGTGTATATTTCTACTTATTTTTACTCTATTTTATGCGTATTTCCCGCTTACTTTTATGCTAATTTGTGTGTATTTCCACTTATTTTTACTCTATTTTATGTGTATTTCCCCCTTACTCTTATTACATTTTATGTGCATTCCTTCTTGGTTTTTAATTTGTTTTATGTGTATTTCCACGTTTGTTCTCGATAAATAGACACGCGGGATGAGGTCTACGAAGACAAAGCGTTTTTCAATTACGTTTTTGTCCTTCCTTTTTATCCTTCGTCTCCTTCTTCTCCTACTACTGCTTATTTTTCTTTTTTCTTTTTCGTCTTCTCTTTCTTCTTCGCTGTCTTCCTCGTGTACTTCCACGCCTTCTCCTTTTCCATCTCTCTTCTCTTCTCTTTTCTCTTCTTCCCCTTCCTCCTTTCTTCTTCAATTACATTTTTGTCCTTCCTTTTTATCCTTCGTCTCCTACTACTGCTTATTTTCTTTTTTTCTTTTTCGTTTTCTCTTTCTTCTTCGCTGTCTTCCTCGTGTACTTCGCCGCCTTCTCCTTTTCCTTCTCTCTCTCCTCTCTTTTCTCTTCTTCCCCTTCCTCCTTTCTTCATTTTTCTTCTCTCCTCCTCCTCCTCCTCTTCTCCTTCTCTCTCCCCTGTCTCTCCTTCTCTCTCCCTGTCTCTCCTTCTCTCTCCCTGTCTCTCCTTCTCCTTCCTGTTTCCTCTCTGCTCCCTGTCTCTCCTTCTCTCTCCCTGTCTCTCCTTCCTTCTCTGCTCTCCTTTCTCTCCTGTCTCTCCTTCTCTCTCCCTGTCTCTCTCTTCTCTCTCCCTCGTCTCTCCTTCTCTCCTGTCTCTCTTCTCTCTCCCTCTCTCTCCTCCTCTCTCTCCTTCTCTTTCCTCCTCTCTCTCCTTCTCTTTCCTTCTCTCTCCTCCTCTCTCTCCTTCTCTCTCCCTTTCTCTCTCCCTCTCTCTCCTTCTCTCTCCCTCTCTCTCCCTCTCTCTCCTTCTCTCTCCTTCTCTCTCCTTCTCTCTCCCTCTCTCCCTCTCCCTCTCTCTCCACCAACTGCCGTACCTTGTGACCTAGTAAGCGACCACCACGTGACTTCGATACCTCTTCATTGGGTCCGTTTGGCGACTGAGTTGGCTTGATCTTGTCTTAATTTTTTTTCTTGACTCTCCTCATTACATGTACTGCTTTTATTTTATTTTTTTATTTTATTATTATTATTATTATTTATTTATTTATTTTTTTTTTTTTTTTTTATTATTTTTTTTTTTTTTTGTATTCCTCTCGTCCCTGTTTCTGGTCATCTCACGCTTCCTCCCTTCTCTCTTTATTTTCCATTTTGTCTGTCTATCCATTTGCCTTTCTGTCTATCCGCAACACCCTCCTCCCCCTCCCTCTATTTTTGTCTATCTATCCATTTACCTATCAATCTATATCTATCTGTCCATTTACATATCTGTCTATCTATCCATTTACCCATCTATCCATTTACCCAGCTATCTGTCTATCTATCTATCTGTCTGTAACACCTTCTCCCTCCCTCCCTCCCTCCCTCTCTCGACCCCGGTGTATAGTGACCTCCAGCTGGTAACTTTCACTATCGTCCACTAGGTGGTTCTGCTAAGCGATTCAACCGGGCCAGGCCTCCCCTCTCGTTGCTCCTTCTATGGTGTTGCTCCCTATTCGCGAATGGGCGTGGTTTTTTTGCCATTTTGGTAGGGAAGAATGAGTTTTTTTGTTTGTTCCCGCGTGTTGACATGTTTATGAGCAAGACTTTTTGTTTTGTTTTGTTTTCTATTCTCTATATTTTCTTTCTCTTTCTCTCTTTCTCTCTTTCTCTCTTTCTTTCTCTTTCTCTCTTTCTCTCTTTCTCTCTTTCTCTCTTTCTCTCTTTCTCTCTTTCTCTCTTTCTCTCTCTCTCTCTCTCTCTTCTCTCTCCTCTCTCTCTCTCTCTCTCTCTCTCTCTCTCTCTCTCTCTCTCTCTCTCTCTCTCTCTCTCTCTCTCTCTCTCTCTCTCTCTCTCTCTCTCATCGCGGCCCTGTTTGGTTTCATGTGTAACCCTCTTTACTCAGTTGAAAGTCAATTGCACATTATGTAATAGTGTGAAAAAGTATTTTCTTTATACACCCGCAGATGAATACAGCCGGGTACATAACGACGCATATATTTGAAATTAAGATTTATTGCAAACTTTTGATATTCGCTGTTTTTCTTTCATATATTTTTCTTTCTTGATTTTTTTTTCTTCCTCCTCCTCCTCCTCCTCCTCCTCCTCCTCCTCCTCCTCTTCTTCTTCTTCTTCTTCTTCTTCTTCCTCTTCTTCTTCCTCTTCCTCTTCTTCCTCTTCCTCTTCCTCTTCCTCTTCCTCTTCTTCCTCTTCTTCCTCTTCTTCTTCTTCCACTTCTTCTTCTTCTTCTTCCAAGTGACCCCTGATCGCCAGCACGTAACCTTTGCGTAAAATGAGGGGAATTTTGGCGATCATTTCTCTATGGAAATGCGGTCTGGCGAACCGTGTGATATTCAGACTTTTTTTTTTTTTTCTTCTTCTTTTTTTTTAGCGTATTTCAGTGTTATCCATGGTCACGATAACATATTTTAATCATTTTTATTTTTTACTGTATGTGATTTTTATGGTTATTATAGTTTTTATTAATATTTTATTTATTTTTACTGTATGTTATCATGGTTATAATAGTTTTTTTTTATTGTATTTTATTATCACTTAATAAGAAGACGAGTTTTAAAAGTGTCAAATCACGTGACTCTTATAGAGAAGTCTTAGTAACCGCTTAAATTATTCAACATCGCCGTATCAGTTTCTCTTTCTGCACGGACTCTTTCTGATGATTCGACACCTCGGGCTGGTGCGGGCGTGAGGGCGGGGGTGTCAAGTGACTTCGGCGCCCATTGTGGCATTTCGTGGGCGTTGTCCCGGATTTGGCATTTTTCATTATCTTTGTGTGTGTGAGTGTGAGTGTGAGTGTGTGTGAGCGTAAGCGTGAGCGCGTGTGTCCGTGTCTGTGATTGTGTCTGTGTCTGTGATTGTATCTGTGTCTGTGATTGTGTCTGTGTCTGTGATTATGTCTGTGTCTGTGATTGTATCTGTGTCTGTGATTGTGTCTGTGTCTGTGATTATGTCTGTGTCTGTGTTTGTGTTTATGTTTGTGTGTGCGCGTATGTGTTTGTTTGTTTGTTTGTTTGTGTTTGTATATGTGTATGCGCGTTTTTGATAGAGCGATTGTCTCACTGAAGAGATTGTTATGATCAGCGATGACAAAGGGGAAAGTATGTGGTCGAAAGAGAGAGAGAGAGAGGGGGGGGGGGTTATGATGCTCTTAAGACCGTTATATTTGGTAAACGGTTGATAGATAGGTAGAGCGATAGATATGGAGAGAGAGAGAGAGAGAGAGAGCATAAAAGTAGAAGAAGAGAGCATAAAAGTAGAAGAAGAGAGCATAAAAGTAGAGAGAGAGAGCATAAAAGTAGAGATAGAGAGAGAGACAGCGAGCATAAAAGTAGAGAGACAGCGAGCATAAAAGTAGAGAGACAGCGAGCATAAAAGTAGAGAGACAGCGAGCATAAAAGTAGAGAGACAGCGAGCATAAAAGTAGAGAGAGAGAGAGCATAAAAGTAGAGAGAGAGAGAGCATAAAAGTAGAGAGAGAGAGAGCATAAAAGTAGAGAGAGAGACAGCGAGCATAAAAGTAGAGAGAGAGAGAGCATAAAAGTAGAGAGAGAGAGAGCATAAAAGTAGAGAGAGAGAGAGCATAAAAGTAGAGAGAGAGAGAGAGACAGCGAGCATAAAAGTAGAGAGAGGGAGAGACACAGCGAGCATAAAAGTAGAGAGAGAGACAGCGAGCATAAAAGTAAGAGAGAGACAGCGAGCATAAAAGTAGAGAGAGAGACAGCGAGCATAAAAGTAGAGAGAGAGACAGCGAGCATAAAAGTAGAGAGAGAGAGAGAGAGAGACAGCGAGCATAAAAGTAGAGAGAGAGAGAGACAGCGAGCATAAAAGTAGAGAGAGAGAGAGAGACAGCGAGCATAAAAGTAGAGAGAGGGAGAGACAGCGAGCATAAAAGTAGAGAGAGAGAGAGACAGCGAGCATAGAAGAAGAGAGAGAGAGAGGGAGCGAGCGTAAAAGTAGAGAGAGAGAGAGAGAGAGCGAGCATAAAAGTAGAGAGAGAGAGAGAGAGCGAGCATAAAAGTAGAGAGAGGGAGAGACACAGCGAGCATAAAAGTAGAGAGAGAGAGAGAGAGACAGCGAGCATAAAAGTAGAGAGAGAGAGAGAGACAGCGAGCATAAAAGTAGAGAGAGGGAGAGACAGCGAGCATAAAAGTAGAGAGAGAGAGAGAGAGAGAGAGCGAGCATAAAAGTAAGAGAGAGGGAGAGACAGCGAGCATAAAAGTAGAGAGAGGGAGAGACAGCGAGCATAAAAGTAGAGAGAGGGAGAGACACAGCGAGCATAAAAGTAGAGAGAGAGAGAGAGACAGCGAGCATAAAAGTAGAGAGAGAGAGAGAGACAGCGAGCATAAAAGTAGAGAGAGAGAGAGAGAGAGAGACAGCGAGCATAAAAGAAGAGAGAGAGAGAGAGCGAGCATAAAAGTAGAGAGAGAGAGAGACAGCGAGCATAAAAAGTAGAGAGAGAGAGACAGCGAGCATAAAAAGTAGAGAGAGAGAGAGAGCGAGCATAAAAGTGAGAGAGAGAACTCCACCTCCTTGTAAAGAGAGGCGTCATTTTGAGTATATACGTTCGGCGGTTCCTCGTCGTACTGGAAAGCACACGAAGTTCGTTATCTCGTATCTGATAAGGATAGGATTATGTAAGCCATTTTATATTCTCTTTATCCATCTCTCTCTCTCTCGCTCTCGCTCGCTCGCACACGCATGTGTATGTGCGGCACACGAACACAGATGTGTCGAGAAATATACATATATACATGTATTTCCAAATAAGTGTGCGTGCGTGTGTGTGTGCATTTGCGCGCCTTTGCCCAAATACGGTAAAATTTTATGAGAGGGTAGAGCAAGCCTTGCACAATTGTGAATAACTTCTGACTTAATTTCCAAGGGCTGCTGATAGAATTGCATTCAGGAAGGTCTAGAATATAACAAAGTCAGCATTGCTTGTATTTATATATTATGTAATTATTATTTTTTTTCTATTATACATATACTGTATGGTTACATATGCCTGCAAATACACACATACACACGCGCGCGCGCGCACACACACACACACGCACACGCACACGCACACGCACACACACACACACACACACACACACACACACACACACACACACACACAGTTTACAACACAACCTGTGTGATTGCGTACTTGGCGAATTGATTTTACAACCTCAACGAATTCGACCGCATCGCAGAGCCAAAGTTTTCACAGTAAATGATAAAATGAAAACAATGATCTTATTTTACAATCACTGCCGCCCCAGCCAGCACATTGGCGACTTGAGACAGGAGGGGGGGGGGAAGAGGGGAGAGATGGGGGAGGTGGATAGACGGGGGAAAAGGGGGGAGAGGGAGAGAGATAGGAGGAAAAGGGGAGAGAGGAGAGAAAGAGAGAGACAGGAGGAAAGTCTCGGGGGAGAGGAGAGAGAGACAGAAGGAAAGGGGGGAGAGGAGAGGGAGACTGGAGGAAATGCGATAGAGGAGAGAGAGAGAGGAGGAGGAGGAAAGGGGAGAGAGGAGAGAGAGAGAGAGGAGGAGGAGGAGGAGGAGGAGGAGGAAAGGGGAGAGAGGAGAGAGAGAGAGAGAGAGAGGAGGAGGAGGAAAGGGGAGAGAGGAGAGAGAGGAGGAGGAAAGGGGATAGAGGAGAGAGAGAGAGGGGGGGGGGAGAGGGAGAGGGAGAGGGAGAGGAAAGGCGGAGAAAGGAGAGCGAGTGAGAGGAGGAAGGAAAAGAGAAAGAGAGATGGAGAAGATGAATACAGAGAGAGATAGAGATGAATAGACAGGGGGAGAGGGGGGAGGAGAGAGAGATGGAAAATATAGAAGTGAGAGGGAGAAAGAGACAGAAGAAAGGATAATGAAGATGAGAGAAAGAGTGAAGGAGAGAGGATAGTTAGAGAGGAGATAAAGAAAGAAAGAAGAAAGAGAGGGAGAGAGAAGATAGTCCATCAACACTGTAATGGCATAACAGGAGGCGCGTCGGCCGCACAAGGTCAAGGGGTAAAGACGAGGGCAAGTGGCTTTAAGAAAAAAAGTGTCGAGTTGGAATTCCTGACTGATGTAGGAGGGAGGGGAAGGGAAGGAGAGCATGGTAGGGGTAGGGAGGGGAAGGGAAGGGAAGGAGGGCAGGGTAGCGGTAGGGAGGGGAAGGGAAGGGAAGGGGGGCAGGGTAGCGGTAGGGAGGGGAAGGGAAGAGAAGGAGGGCAGGGTAGCGGTAGGGAGGGGAAGGGAAGGGAAGGAGGGCAGGGTAGCGGTAGGGAGGGGAAGGGAAGGGAAGGAGGGCAGGGTAGCGGTAGGGAGGGGAAGGGAAGGGAAGGAGAGCATGGTAGGGGTAGGGAGGGGAAGGGAAGGGAAGGAGGGCAGGGTAGCGGTAGGGAGGGGAAGGGAAGGGAAGGAGGGCAGGGTAGCGGTAGGGAGGGGGGGGAAGGGAAGGAGGGCAGGGTAGCGGTGGTAATTTTTGCTTCGTAGAATGTATGTGCGTGTTTGTTTGTTTGTATGTGCGCGCATGAGTAGTTGTGTGGTTAGTAAACGTTCGTGTTCGTGCGTGCATGTGTTGGCTGTATGTTAACTGATTGTAGGTCATTATTTTTGTTGTAGTTTGTATTATCATTATTAGATTATTATTATTTTTGTATTATCATTGTTAGATTATTATTTTGTTATATCTTTGGATCTTTAGGAAATGAACGCGCTGAAAGTGTTTTACCCAATTCGTAAATTCTCAAATTTTCTCTTTTTTGTTCTTTTTCCTTTTTCCTTTAGCTTCTTTTCCCCTTCCCATTGTCTCTCTCTCCTTTTATTTGTCTCTTCTCTTTCTTCCTTATCTCTCATTCCTCTCTTCCTCCTCCGTTCTTCCCATCTTCCTTCTCCCCATCTTCCTTCTCCCACATCTTCCTTCTCCCACAATGCTAGCAACAAGACGCTGTGCCGTTGCAGAAGACACAGCTGTGCCCGCTGGAGATTTACTCCTTGCTTTGCCGCCTCGAGTGGTTGTCGTAAAGTGATCACTCCCCCCTCCCCTCCTCCTCCCTCTCTCTCTCTTCCCTCTTGGCTTAGCGTGTAAAATAATGCTTGTTAGCTGTGCGGTCATGCAGACATGCGATGCATTATGACAGATGGCTTGTAACGTCGGCATCTTGTGTGTGCGTGTGTCAGTTTGTAGGAAAATGTTTTTTTTTTTTTTTTTTCGTATTCTTTGGATGGGGAGTGGGTGATATTTTGTATCGTTGCGTCTATATATCGATATGCACATATATATCGTTTTTTTTCCGGTCCTCAAAATCATTCATTTTCCCACTATTATTTACACTTTACTTTTAAAAGCCTTAATTTCAAGATTTTTGTTATACATCCCCCGTCCTACAGCAGATATTACGCATCTTTCGAGAATCATTCATTAAGTGAAGGCACGTAAAGATAAGCAAAATGCTACTGCTATTGTTTTATAGAAAAAAATTGAAGAAAAATAATGAATTAGAGGTAGCATTGTTTCTCAAGATAGGATGGAAGTGATATAATAATGATGTATAATTTTAGAATGATAATGATCGTAATAGCAATAATCGGGGCAAATTCTGCTTGTCCCAGGAAGAAATTCGTAGCAAGATAGGCCATTAGATTTCAGGATTTTTCTTTCTTCTTCTTCTTCTTTATTATAATCCCTATAATTTCAATGGTCAGATGGGAATCAGTGGCCCTCAAATGTAGCTGCTGTCAAAGTGATATCAGATTCTCAATGGCCATGAAATATATGTACCAGTTTTTATTTTTTTATTTTTTTATCCAGAATATCATGTCTACAATCAGAATCATCATAAAAAATCCAAAGTTTCACTTTGCAATAACAATTGCCTCCATTATAAGAACTTAATTGTGAACCTCTATAATCACGTAACCACAAAACACTGTAACAATAAAGATCCAAAATCCTCTCCATCTGCAATCACAATCATCACCTTAAACTCCCAAAATTCCCATTATTCAGTTACCATTACCACCATAAATTCCCAAAATTCACCATCGCCACCATAAATAATAACTCTTATTTCCTCCCTTGACAGGCATCTTGACCGACATCACGAACACCTTCCACATGACCGAGTCGCAGTCGGGGCTACTGCAAACGGCGTTCGTGCTCGTGTATATGATCATGGCTCCTGTCTTCGGCTACCTGGGCGACCGGTTCTCCAGGAAGTACCTCATGGCCGTCGGTATCTTCTTCTGGTGCCTGGCGACGCTGGTGGGGTCGTTCATGCCGGTAAGTGCCAATTTCGATGGTTTTTTTTGTGTGTTTTATTTTTTTATTTTTTATTTATTTTTATATTTTGTTTTTTTATGAGTAGTTTTTTTTTTCACTTGTTGGATTTTTATACTTATTCAACTGGCTGTTATTTGTTTACTAAATATTTTGTTTACCTGCTTTACTTGTCTACCTTTTGTCTACTTGCTGTACATGTCTCCTACCTTTAATCTTCCTTGATTTATCTATGGTTTCTAGCCCATCTGCTATCTACCATTTTTAGTCCACTTCCTGTCCTGTACTTGTCTACTTTTCACTCCATCTACTGTTTTTAGCTACATTTTAGTCCTCCTAATGTACCTGTCTACTTTCGATCCACCTGTTCCTACTGTATTTATCTACTGTTTCCAGTCCATCTTCTATACTTACCTACCATTTTAATTCTACCTGCTGCACTTGGCTACTGTGCTGAGACCAGGTCACTACAACTCAATTGAGAAACCATAGGCCAGAAATTAATTATTTTTATGAAAGGCCTGAGTCCAGTTTCACATAGATGGAAGGAATTAGGCCTGTAATTACCCAGGAAGAGCCACTTGTTGCCCATGTGGTTGTTTGGTGCAGCATATGCATTGTAGGACCACTTGAAGCCTGTTAAGCCACTCACTGCCCCAAATTGATTGTTATCACCGAGCCAGCTGTGGTGTCGATACAGCCTATGTTCTTTGGGTTAAGCCATGACCACATAGGCTTTATGGGTGGCAGGCGATGGAGGAGAGTTGGGTTCTGGAGGCTCACGTGGTCAATAATGTTTTTCTTCCTTGTCTTAGTTGTCTTCATTGTAATTGTCTTCTGTTTTATGTTCTTTATTTTTTTCCTTTTTCTTTTTTCTATTCTACTTTTTCTTTTGCTCTTTTTCCTCTCCCTTTTTCTTCCAGTTTTTCCTCATCCTCCTTTCCATTTCTGTTATTAACACACATTTATAGGACTTCTGATGTCAATGTAACTTTTTTCTTTTCATCCTGTACAATTGTGTTCATATTTTATAAGTATAGAATGTGCAAACTTGTCAAAAATGAGAGAATTAAAGAGTCATTTAGGTTACGTTTTTATATTGGACAAGCAAGCATCTTTCAGTCCTTGGAAGTGTGTTTTTGTGGTAGAGTAAATAAAAAATAAAAGATTACTTTTGGATATAACTATTCACTTATTCCATCTTTCTCCCTTGACAGAACTACCTGCTGTTCCTCCTGTTCCGTTGTTTTGTGGGTGTGGGGGAGGCAAGCTACTCAACCATAGCACCAACAATCATCTCCGATCTCTTTGTGAAGGACTTGAGATCGAAGATGTTGGCAGTTTTCTACTTCGCTATCCCTGTTGGAAGGTGAGGAGGAGGACAAGGAGAGGAGGGGTGTTGAGCAGGTGTATCAAAGGGGGTTAAAAAAGTATTGGGTGTTACTGCATACACTTCTTTCTCTTTCTGTCAGCAAAGTTCTTCCCATATTTGTCAAATATAGGAAGAAATATGCTGACTTTAGCAAATTTGAAAATCAAACAGTCCCACATGGTACTTAATTGCCATTTGATGTGGTAATCATTAATTGATTTCTTAAACCTGATAACTAAAACCTCTATTTTTCTTTACAGTGGTTTGGGCTACATCATTGGTGCTGAAGTGACCAACCTCCTGTTAGACAGCCACGGGTCGGAAGCGTGGCGTTGGGGTCTAAGGGTGACTCCAGTCATGGGCTTCCTGGCCCTGTTCCTGATCTTGTGTTGCCTGGAGGAGCCCCCTCGAGGAGAGAGCGAAGGAGGCCAGCACCTCCAGTCCACCTCCTTCCTAGAGGATCTCGGATATCTCTTCACCAAGTGGGTTTCCCTGGGATTTTTTGTGTTTTTTTGAGGGGAAGGATTAATGGGGATTAGGTCATTGGGAGGTGGAAAGATGGACTGGGAACTGGATGGTGTTGAATGGCTAAGAGATTGAGTGCATGGTTTATAACAGCAGATAAAGTGGTTGTATTATAATGCTGAATACTGACATGTTCAGAATATCTCCCAGGAAGTATTGGTGATTTTAGTGTGATGAATTGCTAATTTGGATAATTAGTAGCTAATTGAAATTTAAATGAAATAGATATATTGGATGTAGAATTCATGACAAACTAGTTGAAATATCAGAAATGAGAAGAAGCAGATTAGTAATATTGTGCATAGAAAAGAAAAAAATGTACATTAGTCTAGGATGTGGAGACTGATTAAGACAACTTTTGGTCATCCAATTACCTTCAGTAGTTCTGAATATAAGTATTCAGGAACAAAAAAAATCATGCATCTGTAAAAGAATAAAAGACATAGTCCTTCTTTTTCTTATCTCGCAGCAAGAGCTTTATCCTGTCAACCCTGGCCTTCACCTGTGTGACGTTTGTTGCTGGGGCCTTAGCGTGGTGGGGTCCATTCTTCACTGAGCTCGGGGTCAGAATCCAAGATCATCCCAATGCCAAGGAGAATGAGTGAGTTTTCTTCTGTCATTTGCTTTTTGTTGTTTTTGTGTTTCTCCGTTAGATTACTATCAAATTGCTTTGATAAAACAGTAATGAGAAGCGTTTTAACTTCTATTTTAGGAATTAGGAATTGACTCTCATAGTCCATGGTGTTTGAATTCAGATTTGTAACCAGTCTCTTCTTTCCAGTGTTGCCTTTGTATTTGGAGCCATTGCCATGACTGCTGGTTTGATTGGTGTCCCGCTCGGATCCTTCACTGGCCAGAAACTCCGAATCAAGTAAAGATACCTTCCTCTTCTTTTTGGATTTTGTGCATTTATATATATATATATATATATATATATATATATAATATATATATATATATATATATATATATATATATATATATATATATATATATATATATATATATATATATATATATATATATATATATATATATATATATATATATATATATATATATATATATATATATATATATATATATATATATATATACATACATACATACATACATACATACATACATGCATGCATACATACATACATATGTATGCATACATACATACATATGTATGCATACATACATACATATGTATGCATACATACATACATATGTATGCATACATACATACATATGTATGCATACATACATACATATGTATGCATACATACATACATACATACATATACTGAAGCATGGGTTCATATCGGCAAACATGCACATGCGTATGCTTGAATGCATATTGGTGTGTGTGTATATATACACAAATACTATATTCATGTATTTATATGTATATATATATATTGTACTCATGTCTACATGAATGTACTCGAATACTAGCGCAGGGCAGGAAACAAAATACACAAAAGATTTTGATATTAAATTTATTTTATTTATTTATTTATTTATTATTTTTTTTCCCCCCCTGACATTCTTCTCATACTTCCACAATAAAGTGAATACTCACATACATAGCCCTTTGAATGACAAGATGTATGTCAGTAGCATAATACATCTCAGTTTACTTTCTATCTGTTTGCTTCCAAGGGGCAGAACTTAAGCATTTATAATTAGTGCTTTTCAACTTTTCCATTTAGATTCCCATTCGCTGACCCATTGGTGTGTGGCGTGGGGCTCCTCATCTCAGTCCCGCTCATCATTGGCGCGATGGTCTTGGCTGAATTCAACACAGTTGTCTCCTATGTTGTGGTGTTCTTCGGACAAGTCTTCCTCAACCTCAACTGGGCCGTTGTATCAGACATTGTCCTGGTTAGTATCGTTTGTTTACTAGTTGTAAGATAAAGTATGACTATTATAGCCCAAGATTTAGTGTGAACATTGCTGATGATTCTGATAATTTTCAATATTGTCCTTTTTTCTTTGAATCCTATTATAAAGAATTTGTGCCAGTATTGATATTATGAGTACTGATGGATGGGTTATGTATACTCCACTCACTGTGTAATAGTTTTATTGCTGACTGTCTATAGTAATAAATTACCAAATAGCTTTGAAGACCAGAAGTACATCAAGTAAATTTTGATGTTAAGGCAATGAAAAAGGAGAGGAATGTTTATGAACATATTACTGTAGATCTTGGTTTTGTAATTTGAATTCAGAACAAGACTTTATATCATGTAAGCATGTGAGTAAATTGGTAGAACTTGTCAGCCATGTATAATTTGGTTAGCTATTTGTTTTTACTTTTTCAGTATATTGTGATTCCCACAAGGAGATCCTCGGCAGAAGCATTCCAGATTTTGTTCTCGCATGCGTTAGGAGATGCTGGCAGTCCATATCTCATAGGTGTTGTGAGTATCAGAATATTTCTATGTAGAAGATACTGATGATGAAAAAAAGGGAAAAGAGCAAAAAGTGTAATGGAGCAAAAGAATGGTTTTCAGTAGTAGTAGTAGTAGTATATATATATAATATGGTTTCTTCCCACCTCTTTCTAGGTTGCAGAATCATTGCAGCCATATATTACCCCTCGCAACACTACCACAAATACCACTATGGAGCCTCCATCCACCACAACACTAGATTATTTCAACTCTACAGAGGCCACCATCACCACTACTGCAGCGCCTGAAGTTGATGACTATGTGAAGTTCAAGGTATTTAATGAGAAATTTGTTTAGAATTTGTACATTTGCTTGTCACAATATAATACTTTGTTTATGCTTTGAAGGGAAATTGTACATTAAAATGGTTTTATTAATTGCTTTGGTCTTTTTTTGTTTATTACAGGCACTGCAGTACTCTATGTTCCTGTGCGCTGTCATCAACATACTTGGTGCTATCTTCTTCTTCTTGAACTCTTGCTTCATTCGGAAAGATAAGGAGAAGTGTGACCAGATCATTGCAGGTAAGAAAAAATTTGCCCATTTTTCTGCTCTCTCCTCTCTTCCCTTCTTTTTTTGCTGTTGCAATGGATTGTAAGAACGGGATTTCTTTTAGTGTTACTGATGCATGATTAGATTCTTTTCCTGAATGCTTTTAGATATCATGATTCCTGCTGACACAGGTAGATTTTGATTCCTGCTGATGTAGAATTTATACAGCATCTGCATGATAAGTTACCAATCAAGGTGATGGTGCTAAACTTCTTCATTTATGAACCTAATTATTATTTGTCTTTAAGTTTGACATGATGCATGTTCTAGATGTTTCTATATATATTTTATATATAGCGAATATAAAATAAAGTCTGTGTATGTATGTGTATGAAATGCATGAGATGATCTGAAGAGTGATTTCAGGAATATCTGTAATTGTATTTTTGGTGTATTGAAGGCATGAAATGTGGTTAAGTGTGTGGATATAATTTTTTAATGATCTTAGATCCTTATATGAGAGCTCCGATGAAAGTTTAGAAATACAGGAAACTTGTACATTATGTATACACTTCTAGTTTTCTACCAGGGACCAGGATGAATTCAGATATTTTGAAGAACCAGGATTACAAAGTATGATTTGTGTTCTTGGATGGAAAATCAGTTTTTCTAGGCACATTGGAAAAAAAGTAATAATCTCTTTAAGTCATTCTGGTATAAAACGTTTGACACTGTTTTTTTTCCTTATTCTTGTTATTTTCTTTCGTACATTCAGGGCGTAGATGAAGATTCTTTATCTCAGACTGATCCTGTTTTTTTCTCTCTGTATTGGCAGAGTTTAAGTATTATCCCAACTGCCAGGAATTTATTCCTTTACATGGAGGTTGGTTCGGGGTGAATTTCATTGTCTGCCCAATTTTGGTTTGGCCCCTACTAATTTTTGTCATCATTTGTTTCTTGAATGTTCATGGTTTTTCCCTTCTCTCTTGCCTGGTCTTCCATCCCTGATCTAATTCTGTTGCATCTGGTGTTAGTTTAAGTGGACAGAATGCATTGTAAAAGTACAGAAAAAAGTATACATCAGGATTAATAAGTACATAACACGAAACATGTAATTGATACATATCACATATGTCAGAATCAAAAAATGTGATTCTGATGATGATTTATCTGACATGCATCAATCACATTTCTTGCTTTGTGGTGTTATTGATTCTCGTTTGTTGAATGCTTTTTTTAATGAGGGAGGGGGGCAGTTACTGTTTTTTTGTAAACCACTGTATATCTTTTATATGTGAAGTTTAAATACTATGTTCTATCCTCTGCATTTTTGGAGGAGTGATAGAAGGGAAAAAGAAAGTTTATACTTTATTATGCAAAAGATTGTGCAAAATGGCAAAAGTGTTAGAAATGGAAGTGTGGTGTGTGCGTGTGTGTGTGTGCGTGTGTGTGTGTGCGTGTGTGTGTGTGTGTGCGTGTGTGTGTGTGCGTGTGTGTGTGTGTGCGTGTGTGTGTGTGTGTGTGTGCGTGTGTGTGTGTGCGTGTGTGTGTGTGCGTGTGTGTGTGTGCGTGCGTGTGTGCGTGTGTGCGTGCGTGTGTGCGTGCGTGCGTGTGTGCGTGTGTGTGTGTGTGTGTGTGTGTGTGTGTGTGTGTGTGTGTGTGTTTTTTTACATCTGTATGTGATGTATCAGATTTTTAATGATTGTACAAGATGAAGAAAAGTGCAATCAGATTGAAAGACAAAGTGGTATAATTATCTGCATGGTTTTGGGTTTCTTGTATATATAACACATCAATGATCTTACTTTAACATCCATCTGAGTTTTTCTACTAATGCTTGTAGCCTACTACAATTTGGTGAAAGTGTCTATATGCTGTCTCTGATTTTTTTATACCTGCCCTACATCTGCTTGTGTATATATATATTAATGCATGTCCAACACTATTGCAAACTACAGGAATTTAACACAAAGGACTTTTACACCCTGCTGTTTTGTGAAGAATCCTTGACCGTGTTTGGTGATTATAAACCTCTTCTGCAAAACTAGTAACACTAACTTCTGCTTTGCTAAAAATGCAACCCTTTAGTTTAGTATTTACCTTAAAACATGTTTTATTTATATACATGTATATACATGTAATTGTTTGTATATATTTATAGATCACTACAATGAAAGAGAGATAATTAGTTATTGGAATAATGCTAATAACAATAACTTTGCATACATGTGTTTCATATATGTATCTTATATTGCTTGGCTCTACATAAAAAATTATTCTTGTACATAATTGTAATAGAATTTTCATTGCTATATATGTATTATCTGAATTATTAGTTAGCGAGAGGAATGTTCCAGTTCTATTAGTATGTAGAGAGAGTTTAAGGTAGGGGAGTTAACAGAGGTCTGGTCTACAGGAGCAGTGGAGGACCGAGAAAGTACAAGTAGTAACCGCAGCCTCTCGACGCCAGAAGACCCAGAGGCTGAACAGACCCAGAATCTCATCACTTGAAGACAATGATTGAATAGCATATAAGAAATTACTGCATCCAGAGGGACCAAAGGCTGCCAGTGTTGGTTGCATGTGCCACCATCTGGATGTCTAGTGTATATCTAAAACCAAGCGACAAGAGCAAAATGACATTTTGACAAAGGGTTCATAAGTGGGAGAAAACCGTTGAGTGGGCACACAAGACTTTGGAAATGCATCATGTGAAAGACACTGAACAGTCTTGTCATAATGGTATTCTCACATTGTGAAAGTCTTGATTGACTAGTGCCTATTCATGATATACTTCTTTTTTTATAATTATATAAAGAAATCATTAGCAGAACATTGCATAATTTAGAAATATGATGCTGTGGAAGTTCTTTAAATTTTTATTTTAATAGTGCAATAAAAGATAAAATATATATACAGAAAAGACACTCGGAGCCCATAGAAGTGGCCATGACTGTAGATGCATCATTCAGATCCCACAGATCCTCCAGAACCTACAGTTTTTGAGTGTCTTGAACCAGACAGACTTGTGGCTGTGACATTTTCCTGCTTAGTACTGTTCTCCAGTGTACAACAGTAATGATGAATTTCTTCCATTGAACTGAATTAGCCATGCCTAAGTTTCAGGAGATTAGACTATGAAGTGAGATCCTTGACTTTAAGCAAGGAGAGTATGGAATGGGAAGATGAACGTAAAGTTAGTTGTAGTTAAATTGCTTCCACTGTAGGAAGGGCACTTGAGGTTCTATAGTTGATGTATGTACTCCAATACCATCCTTGGTGTACAGAAGCATCCTCGATTCTTAGGCATCTTTTCTTTTCTTTTTTTTCTCAGCTTTCTCTAATAATGAGAAATATCAATATCAGATCTTATCACTGAAAACAGTGTTTAATCTCAGTGGATGCAGTGTTGAATAGAGTTTTGATTGAATAAAGAGGTCGTAATGAGATCTGTGGTAATGGGAATTACGGAAAGGTATACCAAAATGGAATGTCATGATTACCAATCAAATTTTAAGCCACTTATAATTAAAAAGGTGAAAATGACATAAAAATGGTTGAATTTTGTAGTCAGTGTTGTGTGTGTAAATATATAAAGTAACTGTTTGTGCACGTTTTTTTCATGTATTACGAGTGTACTGGAGTGTGTAAATGTGTGCATGCAAGTGTATGTGCATACATGAATTATGCATTAATATACAAAAGCTCTAAATTTACATGTAAAAAAAACTGTTAACAACTTTTCTGTATTGACATTGGAATTATGTATGAGATTATATGAGTTTAAATAAGATTACTGTGGGGAAAAAATCAGTCAAAATGCAGATTTAATGTAAAGTAATTTAATTTTTAGGGAAAGAAACTAAATAGTTTATTCTACATATGTAGATTATGCTCTTTCTTCAATTGTTCCTAATTATGTCTTAACCATCTCAAGAGTGAAGTTATAAACAATTTACTTTTATTAGGTAATTGAATATGTACAAAATAAATTCTTTTTTTCAAAAAAGAAAAAAAATATATTAGAATTTGAAAATAATTTGTACAAGTCCTTCAAATAATGATGCATAAATATTAATTTGAATTATAGGTTTGCCAACAGTGAGTGAGTAATATTTATTTTTGCATCAGACCTAAGTTAGAAGGAGTAAACAACCACTAAATTTTGCATTTCTGTGTACTTGAAGTGATGCATATTTTCAGTTTAATTATCCTGCATAGAATGTAATTATTGTAAAGGTAGTATTCAGATCAGCAGAAACAGAAATTATTTTTCTATCTCTGTGCTGTGATATAGAGCAGTTGTCGCTATGCAGGCTATAGTTTGTTGCAGTTTATCGTATTGTTAAGTAGGATTTTTTGCTAAGTATGTGCTATATGTCGATTTTATGGGAGTGGTTTTGTAGAGGGGAAAAGTGCCGGTATTTAATGAAATTCTACAGCCCCATTACTTCTCCTGATATACGGGTTTATAAGTCCGTCAGCTTTTTTGTACCATATACAGTGTAATTTTCCACAAATGTATAAATAAAAGCTAGTATAATTCCCCCTGTTGTAGTCTTTACATAGTTCATGATGTGTAATTTCATGACAAGGACTACACATACACAAACTGCCCAAGAACTTTTGTACATAAGTCCCATTTCCCATTTTTGTAATTGCATCATATTCATACTTTACCATCCATTAGTAGTGTCAGGTATGATCTGTATATATCTAGTGTTGTAATAAGTCTTAATAAATTAATTTATGTTGATAAATCAGTTTTTTATTACCTTTCAAAGTTTTTTGTATACAATATAATAGGTGTGTAGATATCTTGGTTTGTATAATAGTCTTGGGGTGAGGCAGGAAAGTACAAAAAAAGTAAACAGACTGTAAAGAGTGTATAAAATTTGTTGCTTGAGAAACTTTATCAGTTATTGGCTGTTAAAAAAGTATATATGTATATATATAAGTAAAATATCACAATATTATTAAGTCAAGTCTTGCAATAAAAATAGCAATCATCCTTATAAACCCCATCCTGTTGACAGGGATACAAATTAAATTAAGATGATTGAGAAAAAATAAACATTAAATTAGGAGTCGTTTCTTTTTGAGGAAAATGATACTCAAATATAACTTTCCCAGGCACAGATAGGGCAAAGCAAAGAAGAGGGTAAACACATGGGAAGACTTGTAGCAATAGCAGCAATGGAAGCTAATAAGTAGTCTTTGAAAGATAAACTACATATCTTTCCAGTCCTTTGTTATTTACGTTATTTACACGTCATAAATCAATAATTGACAAAGTAATAATTATATGTGCTGGTGATATTACAGGTATGACATTATTTTCGATGAATAATAATCTTGGTTATGATGAAGTAGTTTTAAAATTCAATCTTTTTTTTTTTTAAGTTATCGTTACTCAGTAGTTTCAGTGTTAGAAAATTGTAGATCCGCAGGGTAAACTATTGCAAACTAAATCTTTTGCTCTGTGCAATATAGTTTCGTTTAGGTATTAGATACTGCCTTGTATATTATTAGCATAGGCAGAAAGACTGTTTGATTATTACCAAAAGTATGTGTATGCTTCTCTTCAGTTATCTGCACTCGGTGAACTCGCGTGCAGTGCGTTGGGAATGCTTATTACAAAGATAATGCTAAGCGTATGGTAGTATACGGATATGCCTGTGCTAAAGTAGTAAAGGGTGAATTTGGTTTCTCTGGTTTAAGAAAATCAATTTACAGCGGTAACAATTTGCAAATAAAGTTATAAGAGTCAACGCTGTCAACCTGAACCGACGGAATCATAAAAAATGCATTTTAGGATATACTTGTACAGATCGAGTTACTTTTTTTTTTCTTTTTTATCCGACCAAAGACATAGATAAAGCATAATGTTTCACTGAAAATTTTGTGCCAAAATAACAAAGAAATTTCTGTGTGGGTGTAACTTGGACGTAACTTGCGAAGGAGTGAATTCTTTAAGCCCCCCCCCTCCCCGGGAAGAAATGGGGATCCACTTACCCTTACAGTGAGGTTCGGTAGTCGGTCTATTATTTATTTACTTATATATATATATATATATATATATATATATATATATATATATATATATACACACACACACATTTTGATATATATCGTTAGAAACTAATGACAAATAATGGTCGACAGAAATATTTCGCTCCGAATAATACAAGGTTTAGAATTAATGGTAATTTATTTCATCTTGGTTGGTGTTGAATAAAAGTTCGAGGGAAAGGTATAAGAAGCTTGATACCATCTCCAAAATCCTAAAACAAGCTAAGCATGAGTTCATGAGTTCTCCCCCCCCCCCCTCCTTTTTTTTCTTGTTTTTCGAAAGCGATTTATACACTCATAAATATGCATGTACGCACGTTTGTATTTGTTGCTTGCCTTGCTTGTTCAGTGTATGAAAATAGTTGTTCTTGTTTGCATTGGTGTTACTCATATGTTTTAGTCATTTATCATTTGCCTTTTTTATTTATGTACTTATACGTTATTTCGGCTTGCATCAAAAGCTAACATAGGTCAGCCTTTGATAACCGTTTTATTTTATTTTCTTTGTTTTTGCAAAAGTGGCGACATTATGCCAATTCCACCGTGAGAAGGCATCCATACAAAGTATATTTGGAAGCCTGTTTTATCTCCGCTTAATACGTTACTTCAACTTCACTAATGTTTCCGTCAACCAGGGTTTGCTCGCGGGGTCGATGGTCGCTCGAGTCCCTAGCGTTCGAATCTTCTTGGTGCAGCGAGTGATTATTAGCCCAACTATTCTTAGCACGTAGGAACCTGTAAGTCGAGGCTACGCTTCATTTTAACGTCTGCCTTCCTTGTATTTGCGTTTCAAGATATACGTAGAACAGAATATCAACAGTCACACCACTTCCAATATATTTATTTGTTATTAGTAGCATGACCGATAGCATGGAGGTTTGTGGCAGCGTCTAGTTCGTCTTTTGGCTGCTGAACACATACACGTGCTTCTAAAAAAAATGAAAAAAAAAAATGAATTGAGACAACTCGTTTGCTAACACAATCTATGGATTTACAGATCCCCCATACTTTTCAAGATCCCCACGTGAAACATCAATTTTCAGTTTTATCCAGCACTTTATAGAACATTACAACGAAATGATATCCGTTTATACCATATCATATAGCCTTGCATGTTTTAATTTGCTTTATGGGTATACCAGCCTTCCCAGTGCTTGGGCTGCCAAGACCTCAAAATATCAGACGTGGTCAATTCTGAATTTTGGGATGTTTTCAGCACATACTTATTTACATACTGATCGAGAGCTAATGGCTAAATTTTGCTTGATTATTACACAATAATTTAAAGTGCAGTCGAAAGAAATATCCCCTGAATTCTGATGGAACGAACTAAAGAAAACATAATGGTAATTGTGGATTTTTGTTTATCGAAATATTTGTTTATTGAATAATATATATAAAAAAACATAATATAATATAAGCCCATGCATTGTAGAACAGACGTCGCGGTCATGTCTGGAGGTGCATGATTGGGGTCGCTAAAAAAAAAAAAAAAAAGTTGGGAACCACTGGGTTATATAATGCTAAAAAGAAAACCACAAATTATTAGCAGGAAAGCAGCCCATAATGGGCAATGATGATACTTAAAGGGTAAAAGAATAGCACTTTGCTCTGAAATAATTTCTAATTTAACCCATGAACTACCAGTATTTGGTATGCAATTCTTTATATGATAATTTCAACACTTGACAAGTTGATTATTGTTGTCTGTTTACAGTAATTAATTAAAGTAGGTATACTTTAAAAACAGCCACCCACTATTACTGTCACTCAGAAAAATGGTAGAGTAATTATACATTCTATAAAAACTGGAACGTATATTGCAACTTTGGAAGCAGTTCACCACCATAGGCCCTAAAAAGCTCCTGTTTAGGGCCTATTATCCTTATGATTAATGTCGGGTTACTTGAACAATATGCTCATAAAACAAAACTAGCTAGTGAGATTAAGTGCGTAATGCTGACCTCAATACAGAATATGCCCAAGTATTCATTCTCATATGGCCTCATAAGCTCTGAAACTGCATCGGATCCATGGTAGTTCTCCCTAAGTTAACTTGCCTTGCTTGGGAAATGTAAACACGCCCCTGTGCCAGCATGTGCCTTTTTCAGAATTACAGGTATGGGGACTAAATTCAATTTGTATAGCTGTTGGATATTAACTCATGCCCAGTTCCTAGAAATCAAGAGTACGAAGTCTAGTTATCAATGTAACAGGTCTGCTGTAGTACAGATTTTACCGGTTGATAACTATTTGGGCTTTTTGATGGTAAACATATTTATGCTAATGATTCATTTATAGTTGGGTGATTCAATACGGGCTAACAGATTACCGAAATTCGTCTGTAGGGAGATTGAGGAGTAATCGCAAAAAATACTATAAATACTTTTAAGTCCATTTCCTCAACAAAATGATCTACATAAGCGGGAGACCATTACTCGAATCATGTGAGAATAGCCCGTTCCTAATCGTTTACAACACAATCCGTAATCCTTGGTGGCGCAAACTTGTCTCGATTTTTTATTTATTTGTATATTTATTTATTTATTTATTACTTAGAAGCATAACTTGGCTCATTATATTTTGTCATTGGAGTTGGCTCGGATTTATCTGTCTACTTTTTATTGTTGAAATATGAAAATGCAAACGACTGACTGGCTCTATTTATTATAATCTAAAGAAAATGGCGGAAATTCAGCGGCTACAGAAATTCAATAATCACATTAAGTTGCACTCTTCAACTATACATATTTATGCAAAGATATGCTATAAGGAAAATTCGCGCTACCTTATCTTTTTTTCTAGTGCCTATTGTAATATAAAGCAATATCACATAAAACAGGATGATCCAATTTAGTGCATATCCGTAAGCTGGAAAAATAATACGTTTTGAAACATTTTACACGTTATTATTCATTGAAGTCATTTAGTCATTTCAAGATATTTTCTTACGGAAACCAATCAGACTAAAAGCATTTTCTTACAGTAATTTATAGTCATTAAGTTGCGTTGATATTGTGCATTCATTTAGAATTATTGAGCTAAAAGGATCATATATTAGAGACGATTCTGGTGTTGACGCTATTCTCAATATCAGTACACTAGCAAAAATTATAATGTATTAGCACTGAAAATACCTGGAACCATTTTACAGTTTTTTTAAACAATTACCACATACATCTACCGTTAGGAAAATGCATCGTTAGCCGTAATATAAACGTACCTGCCCTATAACCCACATTTATATATATATAACATTTGTAGCCTATATGATGTGTGTGCGTGTGCGTGTGTGTGTGCGCGCGTGCGTGCGTGCAGCTGTTATGTAGATCTATTTTGTATGGTAGTTTGTATGTTCGTATCGTGTGTGCAAATCTATACAATTTCTTATTTTACTTTGCAGTTTGCATGTCCAAGGTGTTACTCATCCACATATTAACCGATTTCCATTTACTTGCAGATAACTCGGAACCCAAATCACAGAAGACGGATTCCAACGGCCAATTAGTTGCTTCGGTCAGTGTGATCCAAAGCACGACGCTCGTGGTCGAGTCTCAGAAGTGCTGAAGGACGTCTTGGGAACAGATTCCTTTCTTTTAGGTTGATTAATGTAAAGAATGGTGACTATTGATTTAAGGGAAGTGTTTGCATCCGGCTGGCTGTAGCATCTTTCACCTCAGGGCATTTCAGAGGTCATAATTAATTTTCCATTCATTCCTCTTCCTCTTTCAAAAAAGATATATATACACAGATATACATGTGTTTTTATATAAATTGTGTGTGTGTGTGTGTTTGTCTGTCTGTCTGTCTGTCTGTCTGTCTGTCTGTCTGTCTGTCTGTCTGTCTGCGTCGTAAGGCCGATAACTGGTTACAAACCGTTCTGATTGGTCAACTAGTTACCCGCTGCGATAACTGAAGCCTCCAGCCAATCACCAACTGCGGTGCATCATCAATCATCCTGTCATTAACGTGATGGCTCAAAACGCTAGTCAATCAGTGGAAATAAAATGGCCTTCGAGTCCATTAGAGTCAGATGATAAATTACTCTTAGATTTATGAAGTTGAAATGCATTGCCTCCTTTCTTTTTCACTTTGTTTCTCGTACATCCATAGACCGTGGAATTAGATACTTCACGGTAGCGCTAAATTATTAAGCCGGCTGCCACTTAAGTATTCACTTGCGGCATAAGCGCGTGGCATTTCTACGACACCATCTTTTAAGGAGAAAGTGCAAGTGACTTATACAACGAACGCGAGTGGACATAATACTAAGTGACCGTTAATGACACCATACGGCTTTGCCTCACCCTAAATAGTCCCAGTAGACTACTTAAGAATGAGGTTAATTTCGGTGAAGAACCACCTCCTGTTATTTCACAGTTGTTTAATGTGTTCATGTTAGCAGCTTTCACAGTTCCTTTTTTAGATCGTAAATTATTTTGATATGCATCCATTGAACTATTCGTGGATCAGCATAGATAGATTGATTTTACTGAAACAACTTTGATAAAAATACTATAGTTATGGCTATGCTTTACGTTGATCACGAAATTACGCATTGTGTATTGTGTAGAAAACCAATCTGTTCATGGATTTAATTTTTATATTCGAACTTGATGTAAGAACAGTATTCATGATACTATTTATACCTTAACTTAACTGTTGTTATAGCGAGCTTGGTATTTTATTATGTTTTTAAGAGTATGCTTAATATATTAACCAAGCCCAAAACTTGTCAGGGATTACATTATTGTATAGTCAGTAATTCCATTTGTTTTTATGTTGTCTTCAGTATTGCCATTATCCGTTTTGCTTAAACTATGTTATCTTTTTTATGACAAGACTAAGCCTATTTTTATGTACAGTACATTTATTTTGTAACTCTGTGATATGTCATATGTTGATATTATTACCAGACCATTTTCTCTCTCTCTCTCTCTCTCTCTCTCTCTCTCTCTCTCTCTCTCTCTCTCTCTCTCTCTCTCTCTCTCTCTCTCTCTCTCTCTCTCTCTCTCTCTCTCTCTCTCTCTCTCTCTCTCTCTCTCTCTCTCTCTCTCTCTCTCTCTCTCTCTCTCTCTCTCTCTCTCTCTCTCTCTCTCTCTCTCTCTCTCTCTCTTACTCTCTTCGCTATAAGCACTTTCACTTTCTCATTACATGATAATCTACCCATTGTTTACCAAATATAACAGGATCATGATGTATTTCATGAATCATGTCTGAGACACAATTTATATGTATTCGTGTCAGAGTTGCGAGTTCATCCGTTGTTATGAAAATAATGAATTTACAACAGTGAAGATTACGCATTTGTTAAGACAGTGAATTGGTTGTTTCTAGTTTAATTTTTTTATGCATAAATTATGTAAAGCATATTAATGTTTGGAACAATTTAATACTCAGAGTTCGACATGAATTCCAAAGATAGCTACTATTTATTATGTAAGTCAATGAGAAAACTACCTGAGGGGCTTAAGGAAATACAAAAGGATTTTTTAAAAACGTATACATTAGTTTTAGAGTGAAATGGACTGGTAAAGAAAAATCTTGTCATGGGGTTCATATTCACCCTTGCTTATCTCGAGGGCAAATTTCCCTAAATACTCAAAAGATACACAGACAATGAAGCAGAGTACTTTGTAATCTAATTCATGAATTTACAGTTGAGGTTCTTGAATTACTCAAGAAGAGATTATTTTCTACTTCAAAAGCCAGTTTTATTGTATTTATCCCACCATTTATTTCTCTGTTTGATTACTTCCAGTTCAGTGGTACTTAACCTTTTTCCTAGCACGACCACTTTAGGCGCCCTTCTCCATTTATTGCTAAATTTTACTCCCAGAATTTAAAGCAAATTGATCAGCTGAATTTCCCTCCCAGTTTTTAAAGCAAAATGATTAGACATAAATTCAATGTTAATGAACTACAAGATTATGGATGTGGTGGAATACAAGAGCAAGCACGAGTTTTGAGGGAAAGTGAAGACAAATGTTAAGTTCTATAGACCTTGCATGAGGAGTCAATAAGTATAAAAATTGTGAGCCTGTCCATACTGTAGAAAATAGGTAAAAGTGATAATTTGTCCTTTTTTCATCAACTTTACTTTGTGATGAGAATAAAATGAGAAAAATTCCTGCTTTCCCCTTGGCTTGTGCTCCCTCCTAGAGGGTTTTCCCAGGTATAGAACCATTGTTATAGATTCTCTGATCAGAAAAAAAGGATTAATATATGATAATTTGACATGAATCTTGGTCTGTGTGAAGACGTAACCACATTTGCATCAGGTTCTAGTGTGCGCTCGTTACATTTCTAGCCGCCCGCACATGTGGCGCCCCAACAGTGTTTCTCAATGGAAATGCACACTCCTCCCTTCTCTCTGTCCTCAAGGGATACAGTAACAGAAGCTATGATACATGACAATGGGAACAATGAAATGCTTTCAATTATTCTTTTTTTTATTTGTATAAACAGCGAGTATGAGATACTTAATAAACATTAAAATTTCACAACAAGTCTTATGTTGAGATCTTTATGAGCAAAACACTAACATCCTTTTAGAATCCTGAAACATTAAAAAAAAATCACCTCTGACACTAAGTATTTTTTATCTATTTATTCATTTTTTTAACAGAAAAGTAATTTGTATACCGAGATGAGCATGGCCCATTTTCTTTCATAAGCCTGACTAGCAAGACCAATATCACATAAAAGTTTTGTGCTTAAGTGCAAGATACCAGGTGATAAATACACCTGTACAAAACAATAACAGAAAAACAAAGATAAAAAAGAAAAAAAAAAAAGAAAAGAAAAAAGTTACTTCTACCTTACAAAGAAATGTAACCCACCAAAGATGATGACACATTATCATCATCAAGTGTACAAAACACTTAAAAGAGAGATCTACAAATTCAAATATGAAAGACATCACAGGATAAGGTTTCCAATAACATTTTTGTCTTATTTTTGTTTTCCTGTTTTACTACCAATTATCAGTGTACTTTTTGAGATGAGATAACATACTTATGATGTTCCTGACACTACTAAACAGTAAAGCTGGGTTTCTCATTCTAAAAATATCTCCTTTTAACGATATAATTCCTTATTTTTCTTCTTAATTAAAATAATCAACTCTTTGTTTTACAAATACAATTAGAGCATTTTCATGAAAGACAAGAGTTGCCTGGCATAACTTTCTCCTTTAGCACTGTTTACAAAGGGATATGCTTATGATGAATCCACAGCTTCGGGCAAAAAGTTTGGTAAACATTTGGATGGACACAAAACTCTAGAACATATAATTTGTAGATGTGAGCAAGAGTGAGCCACACTCAGTCTGCATTTCCAAGTACAATGCAACATATGTTTTCCTTTTAATTATCATTTTTAAAATATTTTTTTGCTGCCTCTTGTCATTTCTACAGCAGTGGCAGCAGCTCTACATGACTTTTGTTGTGCTAAGTCAACCTACAGCATCATGACAACCTTTCTGCATACTTTTTGAAAATTTTCTAATGTAATGCTCATTGATATATTTACTGTTAAATCCTATTTAGTAATAGCATTTAAGATATGTAAATAAATAAAATAAAAATTTTATTATGTGATTTTCTTTCCCCTAAAACACTGCCTGTGTGTTTTCTCCCCCCCACTAATCTCTGTAGAACCAGGAGCTCATAACTGAATCCCACATTATATTCGAGGAATGCATAATTATTGCCGTGGAGCTAGGCCGGTCCTTAGGTTACTTGGCTTGCAAGTTGTGGCAACTGGCAACCAACTACCTCACCCTTCTTGTTGCCAATCAATAACTGCAAAAGGGAAATAATTATAATAACAGCAAGTGATCTTTTAAAAATAGGCAGCATTTATGCATCAAAATTATGTAGACTGTCAGAATTCACTCAACACTCCAGCCAGCACTTAATAACAAGAATAATCATCTAAGAACCTCTAGACTTTCTTGAATGTCCAAAATATATTATGTAAATCCTGGTACTAAAATCATTTTTATCTTACATTCTAAGACAAATTAATTGAAAAATAATATAAAAAAAAAAGATGAAATATACATAAATCTTACATTACAGCAACACTTACTTTATCTTTATAGAGCGCTGAGCAAATGAACATTTTATTTGTAGTTTCCACTTGGAGTCGCTGCACCAGTTGGCCAGTCTGCGAGGTAGAAAGATAATGCAATGTTAATTTTGATTTACAGATTTTTAAAGTGTCTGATGTCTGTAATTCTACTGGACATTTAAATTAACTTGCAGCATGAGATTCCATTGTAATTTTCTTGTTGAAAAAAAAATATATATATATATAAATAAGTGATAGAGGAGACGTTATTTGATTTATTGTTTCTAGTTAGTCCAGTTTGTTTTAAATAAAAGTTTTTGAAAATGGCAAGATCTTACACAAGAAATTTTTAGCAAATAAGTAAACAATGGCTTTTCATCAAACTTCACAACAAATATAGCTTATTTCCTAGTGTGGACTTCTTAATCTTTTTCTTGAATATAATCAACTATTGACATGGGATTCAGAAACAACATTTATCTTTTGATAAAAAAGGACATATATAAAGAATGCCTTATTAAACATTACAAACTCTCTGATCAACTTGTGAGGTTTAATTTACTCAACAGGAAGAAGACAAAACAAGTAAGTTCTCATTTAAGGTAAAAAATTAGAATCTGGTCATATAAACATGATGCTATATGCCAACACACTTCATTCAGAACATGAAGTTTATTACTGAAAAGTACTGTCTGAATACAGCTACAATGCAGTAAATTAGCCCATTTACGACAGGTGTCCCACATATGAGACACTTGGAAAAATAAACATTGCCAGGTGTCCTGCCAGTGTGACGCTGGATCGGAGCGCGCAGGCAGATTCCAGGCCAGCCCCGCACACCTTGAAGCCACCCGGAAACTATTTTTTTCGGGTTCAAAATATACCGGCACAAGTGGGTTAATAATACTGGAAAAAAAAATTCATTAGCACTGGTATACCATAACCATCAGGACCCAAGAAAGCTGTAAACTTGCGTACCTTTAAACAAATTATCCGTATTAATCCGTCATAGCAAGTGGCGATTAAATGACCTTTGAAGATGGTGAGACATGACACATCTGCCTCACATGGTATGTGACCACGGCTGTTGCCACTCTGAAGGGCAAGAAAATAGCATCAGGTATATAGCTAACTAATTATGAATCAAAATAAATGATAAAAAACAAAAACAACATCTTTCTTTTCATGACCAATGCAGAATCTGTCAATGATTCATCTATCCTTAGACTATCCTTAGCAATTTTAACGTTAACACACACTGTTGCCACATTTCAAAGTTGTCACTTAACTAGTACTAATATTTACATCTTAAAAGACCCTATAATAATAATAATTGAATGTAATAAACAAATAAAATTATTAATGCAGTGGATCTCAAATATATAATGACTAAAATATTATCTATCTTATGTTTTCTATTTATTGTCAGTCTGTCAGGTGAGAAGATGCACAGTGAAATCTGTATTCATTAAAGAGAAAAGTGCAATAAACAAGGAGGAAGCATCCTGATTAGTGTTTGGCAATAAGTGAACAAGGGGTAGGAAAGTTCTCCATATAATTACTAATACAAAATAAGTAAAATTGCAGGGTTGTTGCCAGTGTGTCATAAGGGGAATTTAAAGACAGTGCTTAGGCATGTGACACTAATCTTCGCCCAAGCCATAGACATAAATGAGGTGTCACAGATATTCTTGCAAGGAGGTAAAAAATCTCGAAGATTTTTTTTGGGGGGCAGGGGGTCAAAGAGAAATTTCAGTCTATGATCTTTTGTGAATACTGCCCCAGAGGTCTTCCAAAAGAATCATAACCAAGTTTCAAACAATTCCCATTACCCTGATGTCAATTAGCTTCTTTACCAAAGATTAAGAGTGGAAATGCAAAGACACTCACAGCAAAGTCATAGTAGACAATAGCTTTGTTGGATCCTCCAGCATACAACAGCCCTTCATGAGAGAGTGTCGCATACACTGTCAGCTGGATGTGCTCCAGTGTCCGCAAGAACAACCCTGTAAGAGGAAACTGCCATCAGTTTATCGAGTTCAAAATACTAAAAAAAAAAACATCCTCCTGTAAGAAAACATCTGGAGTGCATCATTCCAAGAGGGAAAATCAATTTTCAAAGTTTCATTCACAATAATCATCCATAAAAAAGGTAAATGGATGAAACAATGAGTGAGACAGGAATTGAAGACTTGGCTTCGCACAATAATCAGGACAATTGAGTCTTTGCAAAAGGGATATTGAATCATCCAACAGACCTAGTAATAATCTATCAAGATAAACATAGAACACACAGAGAAGTCATAAATGGCTTTAAGGATTACTAAACAGGAGATCAAACAGAAATTATACCATAAAAATATACAAATAGCAACTGAAAGATACTTTCTTAGAATGACAATACATCCTGGTTACTCTTCACTAAAATTGTGTGGATCATTATCTAATCAGCACTAAAGTCTAAAAAAAAGTACTAAATTCAGATCATCAATTAAAGCTATGCTAAAAAACACCCTTAATCCAGTAGCCATATACCAATGAGAGAAGCCTAACTTCAAAAGAGCATACATGCAACAACCAGCCTTATAGTAAGAAGTAATGATGTATTTGGCACAAAACAAAACAGATCTCCCTGACATTTAGTTTCTGAATTATATAAAAAATAAAATTTATCAGATACGAAAAACTTCTTTTTCAGTAAGCTTTACATGAAAAATTGTCAATTTAAAATACAAATTTAACATGTTATAAATAAAGGCTCAGTTTACTTGCAGTTATACAAAAATGCAAAATGGATACTCAATAAAGTAAATCAAAAATAAATAAACATAGTAATGTTAGGTTTACACTGTCTGAGGATATGCAACCAGAAAATAAATACAACAAAATTCAAAGGCTTAACTCCAATAAGACACCTCTATAACTCTTAATACACTTAACAAATTTAGCCAATCCCTATTGGCAGATAACAAAAATTAGACTTGGTAAACTTTAATCTCCAAGTATATCTGACTTTCTAGGACTAATATGGAGCCAAAATCTTCTATGTTCATGTGAAAACTGGGAAAAATACAGAAAAACAATAATGAAGATGAGCTATACCAAACTTACCTGACATAGCATCTCTGACCATAAGAGGAGTTGTTTTAGCAGCAACAAGTAATATTCTGCGACCACCTTCACGCATTGCCTTTAAACTCGTAACAGCCTTCCCACAGAATTGTACCATTTCTGTAATCTTCTTGTCCTGAAATAGGAACAGAGAAATCTTAACCATCTTGGGATTTCACATCCTAAAGCTATCATACAATTCAAGAGCATTAAAAATCATTTAGCATATGGAGTACATAAATAAAAATTCAAAATATAAAAACACTAGATTCCACCATCACCATAGAAAGTGAAAAAAAACTGACCTTGAAGTTCCATCTTGCACCACATCCTCCTTCAGTGCCAAGGAAGAGCTGTCCCCAACAAAGGTCAAGACATCTAACACCTTCTCCCACCTCACAACGCTGCTCTGCAACTCCAGTCTGCAACATGCACAAGAACAATGTTACAAATGACAGTATAACTCTAAAAGGCAGTTACAATTTAGATAAATGGTCTTATGTGAGAAAAAGAGGCAAAAGGCATACTGCCATTCAAAATTCATGCAAGAGAAATGCTTTCATCTAACCTACCTTGCCACTGAACATACAAATAGTTTTGTCAGCAGAGCCAGTTATAACTGCAAAGTCGTCATCATCTGGATTGAAGGAAATCTTGCCAACAACACCCACACAAGTCACAAGGTCTGTGTGGTCTACATACGTGGCCATGACACGACCTGATGCCATATCATAGCATCTTGCTGTTCCATCACTTGATGCCGTTATTACAAAGTCACCAATTACCTGGTGGAAAAAAAATATATATATACCCATATATACTGACCATAGATTAAAAAACTTTTCTCTTGCCAAAATAAAAATGAATCGTGCTTTTCATTTTCTTAACAAACAAATAAATACTATTCTCCAAAATTAGTCAATGCACATAGCTCACAGGGTATATTCACCTTGATATCTAGCACCGCACTGCCATGAGGTGGTGGATTGACATACGCCCGTTCATCTCCAGAGCTATCCATCATCTCATAGCTGCCATTATTCCCTGGGTCTTCTACACCCTTGTTACTGTCATTACTACCTTCATCACAGCCCTTGAGCGAAGTCCCACTAACATCTATGTTGCTTGCTTGAGAGGTACTTGAAGTTGGACTAGTTGGCAAGCTCCTTTTGGACATGGTTACTGGGGATTTGCTGCCGCTCTTCTCAGGTATTCTCTTTCGCTTCCTCTTGTTCACCCTGTGTTTCTTGGTTTTCCTCTTACGTTTTCTCTTCTTTTTGTCATCTGAACTGCTGTCTGCTCCATCTGCAGCCCCTGACCTGTTGTCATCATCTTCATCTCCTTCTCTTTCGTCATCTGCCTGCTCCTCTTCCAAAACCTTTTCATTCCTCTTCCTTGGGGGTGTTTTGCCCAAGCTCTCATCCACCCCTTCACTACACAAACTCGAATTGGCTACAGAAGTGTCCTCTATGACTTCACTGGGTGGGCCACGGGATCTCAGACTATAGCAATGCTCTCCTGATGTGCTCCTACACTTTAGGCTGTCAGGAGAAGAGGAAGGTGAGGTAGAAGATGAGGTGGAGGAACTTGAGCTTTTTCTCGAGGTGCTTGGGAGCTCCTTCTCCGATATCTGGCATAGCTCACCCGGTTTGGGCACTTGAGCATACTCAGCTTCACTGTTTATTCTCTTTCCCTCGAATCTACTTGCTCCATTGCTTATTCTACAGAGGTTAGCTTTAGAGTCTTCCTCAACCTTTGGATTGCTTTCTGGTAAACAAACATTCTCCTGATAGGGGGGAGTCTTCCTGGAGTCACTGTGGTCCTCCATGGCCTTCTCTGCAACCCCTATAGAGGATTCATTCTCCATCTTATTATCCTGTTGTTCTGAGGAGTCAACTATAGCCTCTTCTTTATCATCTATTAACCGCTTTCTGAATATGGTCACGCTGTCCATTTCTTCTTCCTCTTCCCTATCTGCTGGGACCTCACTCTCCACATCACCTTCAGCTGAACTTGACAGTGAACTGCTTCTGTTACGACTCTTGGCTTGTCTACCATCACCTTCAAAGGCTGTGCAGACTTCCAAGCTGTGATTTGCTATTCCTATCGCTTTAGAATCATTGTCAGTTTCTGAGTCTGTGTTTGATATGGATTGCTGCATTTTGTGAATGTTTGCAATGTCCTCATAAAAACCCTCGGTTGGATTGACAGAACCAAGATAGGTGACTTTGTAAGTTTCTGTTCCTTTCCCAACCTTCCCTGGTGACTGACAAGTAGACGTGCATCGTTGTCTTCTTACACTTTGTGAATCATTGCTCGAGTCATTGGAGGAAGTATGTGAAAAGCTAAACGATCGTAGCCTTGGACCCTTTTCTTGAGAAGAAGAAACAACTGAGGCATTGTCTGTTGTGGACTGCACACACATATCTTCCTTAGAAACTACTCCATACCGTACAGATACATTTTCCACACTATATGTAGTACTTCCTCCCACATCTGGAGGATCACCACCATCTGAGCTTGAGTCATTAGGACTCAACCGCATCCCTCTGGAGTCAGAAGTCGTTGGACCTCTTAACTCTAGTGAATCATTTCCTGAAACTTCCCCTCCTATGCTAATATTACTTAAACCACTTTGTCGCACCATCTGTTGTAATTTTGCTATTCTAAGATGTTGCAAGCGTCCAAGTTCTTCTGTCATACGTTTCTTTTCTCTCATGAGCTCATGGATTTCCTGGTCAACATTTTCCAAGTGCCGTAAGAATTCTGTTTCTTGTTCACTGAACACCATCATCTGTTGCAGTGCTACTCCTGCATTGTGGCTGAACTCAAATTCGCTGAGTGAATTCGATATTGCTGTTAGCTGACTGAGGTGGTTTCTAGGACGGCCATTTCTGTGCCACCACCAACCCTTCGCTCTATTCTTCCCCCGCTGCTGCTGCTGAGCCTGCTGCAACTGCTGCTGATCCCAATTCCCTAGTAAGTCCTCCGTAGTTGTACTTTTGTCAACTTTATGGATCACCAAAGGTGTCACACTTCTTGCTAAGCTTAAATTTGGAACATACTGTCTTCTATTATTATTATTATTACTGCTACTGGTACTACAACCCTGGTCATACAGTGGAACTTGTCTTTCTTTTTCTGTCTGAACCCCAATGGTGACTCGCGCTCCCACTGCACCACCATTGCTTAGACAGCGTGGGGAAGCCGGAGGAGCAAAAAGCGCAGATAAGCTTTGGTGTGGAGTCCTAACCTGTGAGGCACAAGGGGACGGTGGCTCCATTTTGTACAAGTGGGGTGTTGGTCGCCTCTCACTTGGCTGAGGTGTGACTGTTCCACGATGTGAGGCAGGGCGCATTTCTGCACTATGGGTACTGCTGCGCTCGCACTCATTGCGCATACAGCAGCACATAAATTGCACAGGGGTGTGGCGCTCCAACTTGATGCGCGGACTAAACTGTGGAGGAGGAGGGGGTGGGGGGCGAGGAGGATCAGGAAAATCATCACCCGGAGAGAAGATGAGCGGTCGAGGGTGCGGCGGAGGGTGTAGGGCTTGAGCTGGCGGAGGTATGGGCAAAGGAGAAGGCTGCCCCCTTGCTGTGTCAGGGGGAGCTGGGTTCTTTGGCCGTTCTTCTGATGAGGGCCGTTTCACATGTTCATACTTCAGGTATGACTCTACAAAAACAAATGTAAAACACGTCTGTAAATATTTATTATCATGTTACTGTTTGTTAAACCAAATTTCATATAACTGACATGACAAACTGGAAAAAAATTAGTTTGGCCTAACCACCCTAAAAAATTTGAAGATTCTTTAATCAAATTCTATATCAGAAGCTTAAATCTTTAACTGAAATTATTTCTTGGCATTTAAAAACTACTTAACCCATTAGTGTCAGGTACTATTCACTGTAGTTCTGTTTTGTGAATTTTGTTTGCAAACAGATGACTGCAAGTGTTCAGGCACCAAGGAGTTAATTAATAGGACATAGATAATCTAACCTGATTTCCCTATTCTTTGAATTCTTTAGAAAAATATTTTTTCTAATGATATCAACAGTGACATTGCTATTATCATTGTTGTTGTTGACATTATGATTATTATAAAGTTACTAACTATACCATAAACAATAAACATTAATCTTTCTGAAAATCAAGAAAGAGGGTAAATATGTGAGATTGGCAAGACTTGTAATCGACTCCATGTTGACTAATAACTTGTGGAAAAATCTATGTGTAAACACAATTAATGTGTATTTATAACTAAATAAATAGTGATAAGAAAGCCTGATATATACAAAGAAAACTTTATATATATTTATTTCTGTATCTATATCTATCCACTCCTGTATGTATATAAAAAGACCTACTGACCCTTTCCATTTTCATTATACAAGAACCTTAATATATATATATTTTTATACCAAGTGTATCTAAATTCAGATCAAATATATTGCTTTTAGTTTTAGGTAAATTGTATTAAGTTTTTGAAGACTTTGATTTTAAAACATTATTCACTGTCAATGATATATTCTATATTAATGAATTTCACAAGTGTTTTAAGAAGTTAAAGAGGCACTACAAAATAATTTGCAAAATATAGAAAGTCAGATATAAACATACCATCAAGTTTCTCCTGTTTGATGGACCTCTGATAGAGCGGTGATGAGAGAGGGACGGGCTGTGGCGGTTGCTGGGCAGTGGGCATGTGAGGCACGGGCCTCTGAGGTGGGGTGGCACCCAGTGGTCTTGGTGGGCCAGGCATGAGTGCCACAGGAGATGGGGGTGCTAGGCCATAGGGGTAGACACACTCTGAAGTGTGAGGGGTACGTGGGTTGTGCATACAGAGGCCACATTCGCCTATTGGAGATGGACGTTCCTCTTTCACCTGTCAACAAAGATTGTTGTATTAGGATTCACATGCCTCATATATTGTACTGCACTTCTTTTTTCCAAAAATGCTGTGACCTTATCTCCAAGAAATATTCTTGGTAAATGCATTACAGAAGTCAACTTCCATTATCATCATCAGTCAGTATAAATCCAGAATAATTTTAACTAACAAACTATTTAAATAAATTGCATCAGATGACCAATGATTACCTTCACTCCAGGGGGAGGTGCAAGAAGCAGAGGTGCTGGTCCTGCAACGGGGATTTCCCCTGTCGCAGGGCGCTGAGTATTAACAGGAGGTTGTCCTGGGCCCATGAGCCCCATGGCAGCCTCAGACACCTGGCTCCCCAGTGCTCGGTTGCCACTCAGGGACCCATCAGCCACCTGGCTTGGTAAGGCTCTGCTGGGATCTGCCACTTGGCTGGGTATGCCCCGTGCACTCCCCGAGGTGCCACCCAGGGAATCCATCACACAGAGTGGTACTTCCACAGGGATCTGTGGCATCATCTGCAGGGGGTTCTCAGCACTCTTGGGCTCCACAGGAGGGGTGGGCACCTCTTGCTTCTGGATTATTCTCCTATCCTTCTGGGCATTAGGACTTGCTGGGGAAACCACTTGAGCTTCTTCCTCATCCTCTTCCTCCTCTTCCTCATCATCATCATCATCATCCTCTTCCTCATCCTCCTCTTCTTCTTCATCCTCATCATCATCGTCATCCTCCTGTTCCTCCTCTTCCTCGTCATCCTCATGAACTCCCTCACCCTGGATGTGCTCTTCCATCTCTGAGTCAGTGTCATGGATTGTGATTGTTGAAGTTGGGTCTCTTGGTGGTGGAGAGATAATCTGGCAGTCGAGGTCTGGATCTGAGTCTGTGTTAAGAAGATCGTTGATGGACAGCGAGACTTCCTCCCAGATATTGCTGTCACCATTCTGTTCCATGGCCAAAATTTCACGGACCTGAAAGGAACAACCATGTGTAAATTTTAACAAGAGATAAGGGGAAAAAAATTCATATCACAGTACAAAGGATTCACATGAAAAGGGGGAAAAATACCTTACCCATTCATATGTAAGGTTAAGAGATAAAACCGAAGTGTTTTACAGTACCTGCTGAACCACTTCAGGTGGGAGGGAACTCATTTGTGTGTTGTCCAGACTATTCAGCAACCTCAGCTCATCATCAGGTAGAGTGTCGAGGGGCCGGAAACGCTGCTGGCTTAAACGCTGGGAAAGGGCGGCTCTGTGCTCTGACATGAGGTGGCTCATCATGAACTGTGCCTTGCGTGACCTTGGATCATCAACGAGCTCCTAGATTCCAGAAAATGTGTGGATGTAAATAGACTTCTAAATATTGGAGATGAGACTTTGCATGATACAATCTAATAATATAAAAGAATTATTGCATTAAATGAATAAAAGAAAAGCCTGGTATGCATAAGAAAGAGGGCAAAACAGGAGAGGATTATGATACCACGCAAAGAAAGGGGAAGAGAATGAAGGAGAGAAAGAAGAATGAGGCTTTGGATGATCATGAGGGAGAGGGAGTAGTAATAAGGAAGGAAAAGATGAGGTGAGGAACAGGATCTAAAAAGAAAATAAAAAATAGTTTCCTCCACTTCAAATGCATAAGATAGAGGCCAAAAAAGGAGAGGATTATGATACCACAGAAAAGGAGGGGAAGAGAATGAAGCAGAGAAAGAAGAATTAGGCTCAGGATGATAATGATGAAGAGGGAAAAGATGAGGTAAGGAACAGGACCTAGAAAAGACAATGAAAAAAAATTGCTTCCTCCACTTCACAAACCTGCAAGGACTTTTTGTCCATGGTGAGAAGTTGCTTCAGCATAATCTTTCTAAGTTTTGGCATGAGATGGATCTTCATCCAATTCTTGCGAGCACCAGTTGTCCCATGGCCATCCCTACTTGATCCAGCACTTTCCACCACACTCATGGAACATGATCTAACCCTGCCAGGTCCAGGCCTGGTAGTCAAGCACCCACTTGAAGGATTTTTGCGCAGGTCAATCACCCCTGAACTCTCGGACATGTGTCTTCTCCGTGTTACAGAGGAGGAGGGCTGTGAGGGGTCCACTGATGGCCAATGGCCACCTGCTCTCCCTACATCTGTATCAGAATAGGTGCCCGAGTCTTCCTGCTCATCACCATCAACTGGCTTGCACCCCAAGCTGCCTTCTCCCAACAATGCGCCACTCTTGGGGAAGGTGCCTGTACGCTTACGAGATGAAACTGGGGTTGGAGGTATGCCCAGGATGTTACTGGTTCCACCCTGCCCTCGCCCAACAGATGCCCACTCCTTTGCGCTAAAACGAATGTCTATGTCAAACTCCAGGCAACTGGGGTTTCTGCGGGGCATGGACAAGTCCTGGGCACTGTTCTCCTCAGGAGACTTAGTCGCATCCTCACTGTCCTCGTTCTCTCCTGCCACTGAGCACTCTGCACCATTATTCTTTTTCTTGGCTGCCAAAAATGTCTGCTTAAGCTTATTAGCTGCATCGGCAAGAGCTTTCTTCTTTGCTGCTTCAGCTAAGGTGGCACTTTCACTAATTTTCTTTTTCTTTCCCTTCTTTTCTTTAGTTTTGGCTTTAACTCGTGCCTTGTCACCTCTTGACAACATCATGCTTGCACCAGCTATCCGCAGTCCTCTACTGGCATGACCAACTGCCTGAAAACTTGATCCCTCAAACTTGTTTTGATGTTGTTTCTGTTTCTTCTTTTTCCCTCCTTTATTCTCTCTTCCTTTCCCATGAAAAACATCACCAGCACCTCTTACATCCCTGTGCAACTGATGATGTGCAGGGGGGATTTTCTTGTAGTCCCTGGACTCTGGTCTGTAGCGTCTCCTGGAGTCATGGGAGCTGTCTCTGCTTCTAGGTCGATGGTGGAAAGTAGAGGAGTGGTGCCTTCGACTATCTGCAGGGTCAAACATGGCATCCTGTCTTGGAACACCGTAACTTCCTTCACCTTGTCCATTGTGACTACCTGATCTACTGTTGTGGCGTTTGGAGTAGTTTTTCGTGACACGTGTGCCAAAAGACCATTGAGGCCAATCAGCATTTGGACGTGTGTTTTCGCTGTCATCAGCCCAACTTGGACCCCCAAGATAGGCATCCATGGACTGCTTTTGCTGTGCCCACCACTTCAGGTCAAAGGCATACTGCCCTCCTCCACTCTGGTAATATCCTGGGTGGGCATGCCCCCAAGACTGCTGCTGTGGAAAGTGAGGAGGTGCATGGTGACTTCTGTTGGCTTCAGGGTAAATGTTGTGGTTGGAGATCAGGGGCCAAGTTCCCTGGAAATGCGTCTGAGGAGGCCCCATCAGAGATTGCTGCTGGCCATGAGGACCTGTTGAATTCTGGGGGACGCTACTATTTTGCTGGTTATCATGCTGACGTCTGCTCTCGCTCCTATAGTCGATGGGAGATGGTGTTGCCCGGTGTCTCATGGCTGATGACTGTGGTTGATGGTTCTCATTTTCACTGTTCATGTTCCAATCCATCTGTGATGAGCAACGGTTATTCCATCTCCTTGACTCATCCTTGGACCCGTCTCTCTCACCTTTGTCATCCCACCGTGTCCTACGCATCACTCTGTCTTTATCCTGTAAAGATGAAAACGACTTAGAAACATGAATTCAAATAAATCATGAAGTTAACATTAATTTCAATATATCTATAATCATAGAGAGAGGCAAAATGGAGAAGTATAGTAGGGAGAGATTTGTAGAAAGAGGGCAGAGGGGAAGGAGGAGAGACTATATGAACAGAAGATGGGTAAAAGAAGACAGGAGAGGAGAGGAGAAAGGAGAGAGAGAGATTGCGAGGGAGGGAGGGAAAGATGGAAAGCAGGAAAGAGTGAAAGTGGAAAAGAGGGAGGGAGGGAGGAGGGGTAAGAGAGAGTTTACTTTAGTTTAAATCTATTTGTTACAATGGATATCCTTTTTGCTGTGGAACTGTTCATTTATTTCTAAAGCACCCCTTGTGTGCATGGAATGGCTGGGGTTACCATCCACTGGCAGCACGCAGGATCAAATGCAGGTCAGCAGGATTGCTAAACAAGAGCGTTACAGTTGCACTACACACACACACACACACACACATACACACACACACACACACACACACACACACACACACACACACACACACACACACACACACACAAAAACACACACAAAAACACACGCACATACACACACAAAAACACACAACACACACACACACACACACACACACACACGCACACACACTCACACCCACACACGCACCCACACACACACACACACACACACAAAAAAAAGGAAAGATAGAGAGAAAATAAATACTTAAATATCAGATTATGTACATCATAGCACAAGTTCATTAATTGCATGCAAATATTTTCTTTCTTTTTTATTGACCAAGATATTATCAGTCACCTTACAGATAGCAGCAGCATAAATATGATCATTACCATTTCTCTGACTTGTATATGCCAAGACTTACTGATCAACCCCTTACTGATGGGTATGGCTATAGCCGTCATGAAGTAATGATGCTTGACAAGTATAGGTATCATGTCTTGCTCTAGTCAGCAAGCAGATGGTTTGGCTGTACACAGTATATGCTCTGCCAGTAAGGCTACTGTTTTAGAATAATCAGGAAAGAAAATTCAGGCCCCCTCATGAATTAATAAATTAAGAATTAAGAAATCTCCTGTTTTTTCTACCACTAAGAAATCTCTCCCTTTTTTTTTTCCTTCCACTTATCTTATCAATTAACATTTCTTTGTAATCTACTGCACACTTTATAGACAGACAGCCTTTCACACTTATTGCCTGACATGTAAGATCTTAACCTTTGACAATTTAATCATGAAATTGGTAGTGCTCTGAGCTTCCTGGAACACTGTTCTATTTTCTAAGTATTTTTTTTTCTTGGTTCAGTGTTTTGCAATATTTACATTGAGTATATTTTCCTTGTAATAACATATTCATTTGTACACTTACTCACTAAAATCAGATAAGACATTTATAGTATTTGTAAGAATAATAATGATTATTAGTTGATGTAATCCTATTATATACACACACAACTCTCTGCAATCATGCTTTCTGCTACTGTGAATTACTACTATTATGTATTATATATCAGTGGATGATATACTATCACACACAAAATTTGGTGTGTCAGTTGTTTAAAAATTACATGGGCTGTGCACTTGGCACTATGCCAATTTGATTGATTAGATTATCAGCTCTTATCAATCAGTGCCTGACTGACAAACCCAGAGTCAACACTAAATGGGCAGTACATGCTCATGAATGGAAATGTGTCTGTGAGCTTGACGAGCAAAGGATGGAAATACTGATAAGAGAGGTGCAATCCCTCTGGTGGCCATTAGACAAACCTATGAACTTAAAAGTAACTGAAGAGGTCTTTCATATTTTCAATACATTTAGCATTTAATTGGTTGTTTGATCTCAATATATTTAGAATTCATTTTGTTTTATGATCTTAATTAATTCATCACTTATTTTATTGCTTTGTGTTCTCTCCAATTGTTACTTGTAATAATGCTAAATATGTTTCTTATTGGGGCAATGTTTCGGGGAAAATATGAGCAAAATATGTGAGATAGTTTTTCGCCCAAGAACAAAAAAATATTCCCATTGATTCTTAAGTTACACTAACTCAAAATTTCACTACCAAACTTTTGCCCAGGTACATAATTAATGATTAATGAGGTTTGGTGAAATTACTGTTGCTGTAAAAGGAGGATTGTGTAATGAACAATCAAAACAGGATTTCCTCAAATGTTGTTTATCATCCTCTATAACATTTTCTTAGAGCATCATACACTATCCATTTCTAAATAAATGTTAGTATCATCATTTGTTTCTTTAAGTCAAACTGTAAATGTGTGTCAGTATATTGCTTTTCCACTACAGGGTAGGAAGCTTCATTTCCTAAATATGAAAAAGCTTTTGTTATTTCTACTGCTCATTCCAAGTACTAAAAGTGCATATTAAACAGGAAAGGATACAGAGAATCCTTAAACCAAAACACAAAAGAAAACAATTATGGCATTTTCAAGTTCCAAACACCAGATTCTGTTCTACAATAAAAGTCATTTTTCAATTTGAATTTAATTAGAGCAGACAGAAGTGGCTGTCTTGAGTTGATGTATTGGACTATGAGACGGCAAATCCCTAAAGGGTTAATGCCATAATAATCAATGACAATGTGTGCAGAAATAGCATAATGCAACTAGAATGCGAGGAGGAGACCTTTAAAATTTAGAGTTACCAGTCAGCCTGAGTACAAACTATGTCTCTGCCACAATAATACTAAGAGTATAAAAATCTGCTTCTTCTATTCCGTCAAAATAAAGAAAGGCGCCAAAAGGAACATTTAGTCTATTTTCCCCCTTTAAAGAGATAGCACTGACTAAAGAAATTAAGGCACACTCTCTACAGTCTTGATGAAATATGATTTTCACATTATGGATTTCACACATTCTATTGTGTAGCAAAAGTCAATTCACAGGCTCTACAATCATATTCCAAGACATTAACATACGGACTGTGATCTTTGCAAAAATGGTATATAGTGACAATAATGTAATTATTCTCATGTCCCTAACCTTTCTAGAAATCAAAGTTCTTATAATTAATGACAACCTCTTCCTGAAATACAAACAATTATGGCTTCAAGGCAACCAAAATAAAGTCCCAGTATATTTAATAAGCAAGTGAACTGGAAAGATGATGAGAACAATGAACCAAAAGTGAAGGGATTTCATTCTAACAATTATCTAGTGTTGATTTGCCTCTTAATTCTCTTAACATATTGACTGAATTACCAATACACTGTACAAGTGAAATATATCAACGATTATCACGTAGAATTGAGATAACAAAGAGTGTTGAAGTGAAAGGTATCGCGAAAAAATTGTAAAAATTCTCTTTATCTGAACTTCAGTTTTTGTCACTCCTTTTGGAGACTTTCGTTATCTTCAGTTTTCTCTTACTTGTGTGTAATTATGGCAATATAGCATGAGGTATTTATCCTCTTCATATCTTTCCTTAGCTCTATTTCGTCCTAACGAAAAAGGGAACGAAGGACATTAAAAAAAAGATAAAAAGGCCTCGAGAATTAAATCCCCCAATTTTTGCCCCACGAACTTCAATGTCCCGAATCTCTTTCCCCCACTCAAAGAAGACCTCTCACAGGGAAAGAATCTCTTCTTCATGAATAGAAGCATCTCTCTGTACCCACCTTGCACTATGATAAGTTTCCTGTTGGCTAGAAAATAAGGTCAAGGCCATAGAATCAACACCTCGCTCGCCTTGTACAAAAGGGACGCCATATTTGTTTTGGTCCTGAGACGCCCGCTGGACTCTCCTCTTTTATTTCTCTTCGAAATGGTCTTTTATCATTTTTGTACTTATGAAAATTATTGGAATATATATTCATCTGGTATTGTATGTGTCATTTTGGAATATATTTGAGAATTTATTGAAAATCTTTATTTTCCATTAGCTCGTCAGGGTTACTTATTCTGATCAACTCCTTAAAGTCTTCTAAAAATTAGACCTCTTCATTCTGTGAAAAATAGATTTAATGTATCTAATATAAATACATAAAATCATTGAAGAAAATTAGCAACAAATGTAACTGAGTAGTAAAAGTATCACAAATAGCATTCCCTGTCGCGAAAGAACGTGTTATTGGAACGGCCTTTCCGTGTGAGCTCAGAAGTGCGTCGTCTGCCAGGAGGGGAAGGCGTGCGATCGATAAGGAGTCCCTTTGTGTGCAAAAACTCTCCAAAAACTCTCCTCTCGTTCCTCCACGCCCAACAGTGAGTATTTTACGTTGGCTTTCTACTACGGGGGATGAAGTAGGTGAAGAGTAAATGTCTCCGTTGGGCTGTTATTGCCGTATTTGTGTTTGACACAGGGCGAGATCCTGAGGGCGGCTCCGAGCGATTCATTCATTGATCTTATTTACTCATCTCACAAAAGGTGGGCGTGACCTACACATCACACATTATGTCTTTGGGGTTATTATGATTACTGTGTCATGCGAATCAAGTCTAATGAGGCGTGCATATGTGCTATGTGGCAGTGTATGTGGGTTAGATAAGTGATCTAGTATTGGGTGCCGACTATAGGGGGGTAGGTAGGCCTATAGAGAGGGCAGTATTGAGGTTGGATTTTATCTTTCTTTTGTTTGTTGTTTGATAATGCAAGGATGGTGATTGATAGTATATTTGGTTTTTCATTTATGTTAAGGGAGGAAGGTGTGAGATATCGTGTCCTCTGAACTGAGGCTCTTCACGTTCCCTGGGAAAGTGAGATAAAGGATCACAGGGATGTTAAAAGACCTTGTTTATTTAATTTAGATGTATTTCGTTTGTTAAAAGGCACATTCTTTGAATCTGTGTTCATTTTATTTCTGCATATTACAGAAATGAAAAACTGCGTGTAGTGGTATAGCAGAAAGTTGGGTGGTTTTGTCGCATTAGGTATTGAAGGAAAAATAGTTATGGTTCATTTTGCGCAATTATAGTTCTCCCATTCCTTGTGTATTTATAGATGGGTACTTAAAGGGGCAATTCAGAAAATATGAATTATATACCCAGTGGTTTTTGTGGAGGGAAAGACCTAGAATATCCAATACTTTATTTCTTATTATTTTTATCATTCTTCCCGTTACCCAAAACGTTTTCAGGAGTATTGTTCTGTATTCACAGGAGGCAACATCAAATAAGGATCCTAATTCAGTTTATATTCAGGGAAAACAAAGTACAAATACTGTAAAGGTTGCTGCTATTCCTGTGCGATAATGCGGTCGTGTGGGGAACCTTGTTTATATCATACTGAGAGAGAAACTTTTTTTTCATTTACTAGTGTTACTAGAGAAATTTTTATTAAAATTGCCATAT
>NC_091587.1:21619580-21627080 GCF_042767895.1 Penaeus vannamei | reverse complement strand
TGTTTGTTTGTTTATGCATTTTTTTTTTTTTTTTTTCGTTGGTGGGGCAGCTGGGGGGTTCTAGTTGAGGATTAATCTTTGGGGGAGGGTATTGCGGAATGCAGGGTGGTAGGGGGAGGGAGTGGGGGGAGGGGGAGGGGGAGGGGGAGGGAGTGGGGGGAGGGGGAGGGATTGTCCCCTTTCATTCCCCTCTTACTGTGAGATTTTCTGCCCCCGTGGCGTGCGACTCCCAACAGCTGTTATCTGTGGCCCCTTATCGCTTCTAACACTCGATAAGATTTAAGAAGGGCTGCGGATTGTAAGCCGATGAATTACTTTGTATATTCGGTAGTCGGGCGTGATGTGTGGATGATTACCTGTGTTAATCCCGAGAGATGGAAAACGGAGCTGCTGCTGCTGCTGCCAGCACGCGCAAGAGGGCTGGTGAGGTGCTGTAAATAAGTGGTGTTAACAGTGTGGACAGTGGTGGTGCTTTTAATCCAGTGAGTGTGACGAGTGTTAAGTAGAGCATCATGTTTCAGCAGGAAGAAGCAAGGAGAGGCAGGAGCAAGTGGGAGGATGTTGCCCCGGAGAAGACTAGTGGCGGCGGCGCGGGCTGTGGCGCAGCAGGAGTGCCGCGCCCTTGGCCTCCCCTTGGCCGTTCTATCCCCCCGATGCCAGTCCCATGTCCAGGGCTCTCTCCCCACGAGGAGGTTTTCACACACAGGTCCTAGGGGCGCCGAGCACGCCGCAGAAGGCGATGCCCAGCCGCCCCCGCCGAAGAAGACCATCTTCTCGGGGATCCAGCCCACGGGCGTGCTCCACCTGGGGAACTACTTCGGGGCGGTGCGGCGGTGGGTGGAGCTGCAGGAGCAGGGCCACAACGTGATCTTCTCCGTGGTCGACCTGCACTCCATCACCCTGCCGCAGGACCCCGCCACCCTGCACTCGCAGATCCTCAACATGGCGGCCTCCCTGATCGCGTGCGGCATCGACCCCGCCCGCGCCGTGCTCTTCCAGCAGTCGCGGGTGTCCGAGCACGCCCAGTTCAACTGGGTGCTGGGCTGCCTCACCACCCTCGCCAGGCTGGGCCACCTGCCGCAGTACAAGGAGAAGTCGGCCTCCCTCAAGGAGGTTCCCCTCGGCCTGTACGTGTACCCCGTGCTGCAGGCCGCCGACATCCTGCTGTACCGCGCCACCCACGTCCCGGTGGGCGAGGACCAGTTGCAGCACATTCAGCTGGCCGCCCACCTGGCCAGGGTGTTCAACAATAAGTATGGGCGCACCTTCCGGCTGCCGCACTCCATGGTGTACGACGACGCGACGGGGCGCCTCCGCAGCCTGCGGCAGCCCGCCAAGAAGATGTCGAAGAGCGAGGCCGACCCCAGGAGCAGGATCGAGCTCACCGACACGCCCGACCAGATCCTCGAGAAGCTGAAGAAGGCGGTGACGGACCACACGTCGGCGGTGTACTACGACCCCGAGGCGCGCCCGGGCGTGTCCAACCTCATGACGATGCACAACGCCCTCACGGGCCTCTCGTACGACGAGATCCGCGCCCAGTGCGAGGGCAAGGACACGGGGCAGTACAAGCTGCTGGTGGCGGACGTGGTGATCGAGCACCTGAGGCCCATCCGCCAGGAGCTGACGCGGCTCCTGGAGGACAAGGCGCACCTCGTCGGCCTCCTCGACCTCGGCGCCGCCAGGGCCAAGGCCATCGCCGCCTCCACGTGGGCGGAGGTCAGGCGGAAGGTCGGCCTCTCGGAGTGACGCCAGAAAATGTCGAAAGCAAAAAAGCAAAAAAAAAAGTGTAAAAAGTAATAGTACTGCGTGCTATGATGCGTCTTGTCAGTTGTTGTACAGTTAATCTAATGTATATATATTTTCTTATGTCTTGTTGCATTTTAGCTCAAAGCTTGATATTCGCTAGATTATCAAACTGCACTAATAAAGTTGTTAAAAGACAGGAACTTCTTCTCAAACAGCCTTGCATATTTTGTGAAGAGAGAAAAGCAAAGTTTCCGAAACTCTCATTAGGAGAGGAATGCCAAATGGAATCTTACGGTATCGTTAATTGCAACACAAGAACGGGGCCGGATTCATTAACACTAATTGAAGAAAATAATAAGTTGTCCATCTTCCTTTCGATTGTATGAGAGAGAGAGAGAAAGAGAGATAATACAGAATGAGAAGAGGTATAGAGAGAGAGAGAGAGAGACATATATATATTCAGGCTCGTTGCGTGGGCAGGTTTCTTCCGCTGAAGTGGTGTATGTGTGCATGTGCCCCCATGCTGTACACGAGTTAAAGGTGCAGGTCGAGGGACACGGGCGTGGAGTGACGTAGGGCGGCCGGAGCAATGGGGTGGGGATGGGGAGGGGGGGTGAGGAAAGAACCATGGAATAAGAAGCTTCGGGAAGGGATAAATGTGGCATGGAATTAAAGGAAGAGTGTGTGGGGGGTGAAAGAAGTAGAGAAGGAAGGAAGGAAAAAAAAGGAGAGAGAGAGAGAGGAAGAGCAAAGGAGAGGCAAAGAAAAGAGTCAGGGGAAAGGAGATAAAAGGAGAAAGATGGATGTGACGAGCAATTAACTTTCACGGCAGATGAACTGCAGAGATTCGCCACGACGCGACGGGGCGACATGTCCGAGCAGAGAGACACACAAAGTTTTCCGCATAAAACCTTGCACTCGAAATGTATATATCAACAAGGACGGAAGGATTTAAACCAGTAATGTTACAGCCTAATACATATGCAAGATGCCTCGCTCGGCCAAGAGTTCACCCAGTACATCCCCGGGAGATATTAGATCCCGTTTGCATTCCAGCGACATCGACTAACCATTATGTTTTTTTTTTACTTTATAGTTGTGGAGTTCAGAGCAAGGGTGTGTGGGTGTGTGTGGGTGTGGGGTGGGGGGGTGGGGGAGAGGGGTAAGGAGGGGAGAGACACCGCCCGGAATATCGAGTGATTTTCGACGCCTACGATAATGGGAATGGGAATGATGTTGGGGTCTTCGCTGGAATGCAAACCACAATGCGGAAGGGCCCGGAGAGTTGGCGTCGGCGATAATGATTGGCTGTTGGCCTTTGTCGGTGGGGAGGGAGGTAGGGAGAGGGGGAGGGGGAGGGGGAGGGGGAATCGAAGTGCTTGCCCCAGGGGTTTTAGCATGGCACGCCGGGCTCATGGTGCCACGGAGGGAGGGGTGGGTGGGGGTGCCAGAGGGGGGTAAGGGCGAAGGGGGGTGATAGAGAGGACGGGAGAGAATACGATGTGAGCGATGCAGATAACACGCTCTGGAAACAAGCCAACGCCGCCGTCAGATTCAGCTGATGACGTCACGAGCTGGACCAAAACACGGCCGGCGCCCCTGGATGACCCCGTGTTCCCGACTGGACGCTGGCCGGGTCAAGAAAAGGTCATTCGTCTTCTTTGCCCCTTTCTCGCGTCTCTTTTAGTGTGGATCTTTCTCTCTTCTTTTCTTTTTCTTTTATTCCTTTGTCTCATTTCTCTCACGCTCTTCTTTACTTTCTTTTTTCGCTTGCATTTCCTTTGGCTCATTTCTCTCACTTTTTCTTTCAGTTGCTGTCACATTTCTCACACTCCTCTTTACTTTCTTTTTCGCTTTCATTTCCTTTGGTTCATTTCTCTCACTTTCTTTTTCTTTCATTTGCTTTCTCATTCTCTCTCATCACATTTTTTTTTACAACGATCTGACATGCACTCGGAAACAAAAACAGGAATGGGTCAGCAATTACTGTTATTTTCTTTTCCTTAGGCCTATCGGATCAGCTGCTTGTGGGTTCGATCGGTCAGGTGCAGTGATCAGCCGCTCGGGGGATTAACAGTCCATCAACCTAATCCAGATGGCTGAGATTAGCCAGTCGTTTGGCGAATAGATTGAGTCAGCTGACGAGGATTTGCCCACTAAGGGGGGTTACGTTCGTGTGATCCTATATTGGCCCGAAGGTCGACCTCAACATGGAGATGGGATGTAGGGTTGGGGGTAGGGGAGGGGTGGTAGGGGTAGGGGTAATGGGAGTGGTGGTAGGGGTAATGGGAGGGGTGGAGTGGTAGGGGTAGGGGTAGGGGGAGGTGTGGTAGGGGTTGGGGTAATGGGTGGGGTGGTAGGGGTAGGGGTAATGGGTGGGGTGGTAGGGGTAGGGGTAATGGGAGGGGTGGTAGGGGTAGGGGTAATGGGAGGGGTGGTAGGGGTAGGGGTAATGGGAGGGACGGTAGGGGTAGGGGTAATGGGAGGGACGGTAGGGGTAGGGGTAATGGGTGGGGTGGTAGGGGTAGGGTTAATGGGAGAGGTAGTAGGGGTAGGGGTAATGGGAGGGGGTGATAGGGGTAGGGGTAGTGGTGGTAGGGGGAGGGAGGGGTTTATAAGGGTGGGTTAAAGGGATTACAGGGATGTGAAAGGAGGCTGTGGGTTTAAAGGGGTGTTATTCTATTGATTGTTATAAAGGGATAGGGAGTAGGGGAAGACGGGGATCTGATAGATGGGAGTGTCGACAAGACGGGTAGGGAGAGGATTTGTTCGGGGGGGGGGGGGGGGGTCGAAGAATCCTTGCGTATGGGTACGAGGATGCATGCAAAGAGTAGTAGTGGGTGGATGGGGGAGAAGAGTGCAGAGGAAAGAGGATAAAGAGGGGGCGAGGATGAGGATGAGGATGACTAAGGGGAGGATGAAAAGGGCGAGAATGAGAATGAGGACGAATAGGAGGATGAAGATACGAGAATGAGGATGGGGACGAAGAGGAGGAGAAAAAAGACGAGGTGGTGGAGGATGAAGAGGGCGATGAGGAGGAGGAGGAGGAAGAAGTAAAAGAAATTGAAGTGAAGACGACGGAGGAGCAGGCGGAGGTGGAGGAAGAGGAAGAGGATGAGGATGTGGTGATGACTGGCAACCGTTTTTTTTCCATGTCATTACATCATTCCTTCCTTTTAATTTTCGGCAGAATTGTGGAGCAAGTTCTTTATTAACTTCATTTTTTTCTTATTTTATTAACACTCTATGAATAGAAAGGGGGAGCTGGGCTTTATATTTCATTCACACTAATTTACACTGGATGTACAGAGAGTGGAGTTCTTAGTCTACTTTTTTTCTGAATGAATTGACACTCACGACCCCGCTGGCAGGAAGTGTTTATCTCGTGGGAAAACAACAACAAAAAAGATTACTTGGCATCCTCCGCGTTACCGACACGTGCGGATCGAATCAGTGTTTGAAGAAAAGAAGGAATAAATATGATAATTATAAAAGAAGGCACGAGAGAGAACGGAGAGGCGACGGTCCTCTAAATAGCGCTTAAATAACGTTGCGTCGAGCGTCTGAGGGAAGGCAAAAGGCCCGAGGGAAGAGGAGGAACCCGCTGTACTAGGAGACCACAGGAGACGAGGGAAGAGGAGGAAATTGAGGGGAAGCAAGGGCGGAGAAGGGAGAGAGAGGGGCCGTTGAGGGAGAGGGAAGTGTCGATGAGGAAGGAAGATATGCAGGGGAAAGAGGGAAGGGGGGGGGAGGTGGCAGCGTCGAAGGGGGAAGCTGAGGGAAGGGGGGAGGGGGAGGGGCTAGTCTGGCACTGTGCCAACACGGAAAATGTCGCCCACTGCCCACCGCACAATAGGTGAAGGGGAAACTACATGGATGGACGGGAATATAAGATGAAGGGGAAGGGAAGAGGGATAGGGAGAAATGAGAGAGGCGAAGACGAAGAGGGAGAGGGAAGAAGAAAAGAGAGAGAGAGAGAGGGGTGAAACAGAGAGGGTGAAATGATAAGTAAATAACGCTCCAGATGAGATAAAAGAGAGAGAGAGAACAAAGGAAGAACCTGTACATTGTAAGATTCCTTTCGAAAATGGAATATGAAAATGTGACTGCAGGAATTGAGGCAAAATTGGAAGAGGTTCTCTTTCGCAGCTGAACGTGACACAGGCAAGAGATCACTGGAACGTTCCGGGAGTTAAGGGGACAAGATCCTTTAGGGTCGGTCGGTCTCTCTTTCTCTCTCTCTCTTTCTCCCTTTCTCTCTTCCTCTTTCTTTCTCTCCTCTTATCTTCCTTTCTTCCTCTCCTCTTATCTTTCTTTCTTCGTCTCTTCTTATCTTCCTTTCTTCCTCTCTCTTCCTTTCTTCCTCTTCCTCTCTCCCTCTCTCCCTATTTAGTACGCATACATTTTCCCATCCACCCTTTTCGTCGTTCTGCGTTTATTACCCCATAAGAGTTGTGTGGCAGACCATGTTGGGTGTTGTCCTCGTATGCAAGGCCATCTCCCAAGGCACTTTCCCAGCTGAGGACCCGTCTAGCGAAGCGGAACGGCGAGGGTGGGGTGAGGAGGGGGAAGTGGAGGGTGGGGGTGGAGTGAGGGGTGAGGGGGAAGTGGAGGGTGGGGGTGGGGGGTGAGGGTGGAGTGAGGGGGAAGTGGAGGGTGGGGGTGGGGTGAGGGGGAAGTGGAGGGTGTGGGTGGGGGTGAGGGGGAAGTGGAGGGTGGTGGGTGGGGAGGGATGAGGGGGTGGGGTGAGGGGGAAGTGGAGGGTGGGGTGAGGGGTGAGGGGAGAAGTGGAGGGTGTGGGTGGGGTGAGGGGTGAGGGGGAAGTGGAGGGTGGGGTGGGGTGAGGGGTGAGGGGGAAGTGGAGGGTGGGGGTGGGGTGAGGGGTGAGGGGAAGTGGAGGGTGGGGGTGGGGTGAGGGGTGAGGGGGAAGTGGAGGGTGGGGGTGGGTGAGGGGGAAGTGGAGGGTGGGGGTGGGGTGAGGGGGAAGTGGAGGGTGAGGAGGAAGTGGAGGGTGGGGTGGGGTGAGGGGGAGTGGTGGCTTGTTTGGGGTTGTTGGTGAGGGATTGAGGGGGAGAAAGAGGAGGAGGAGGAGGATGGAAGAGAGGAGGAGAGGGAAAGGGAGGATTGAGAAGAGGGAGAGGGAAAGTTAAAGAGTTTGAGCAGACGAACGAGGGGGAGATAGAGAATGAGAGCTAATGACTTGGGGAAAAGGAGCAAGAACAGAAAAGAAAAAAAAAACTGAAACGGGAGCAAAGGGGTTAAGACACGAAGCGACACGCCAGAGCAAGCCAGCGCCACGGCAAGACAAGACGAGGCGAGCGATCCCCGGGTATTGACGGGCGTGCCATGTCTATGACAGATTCGTGCCGGCGCGATGAACCAAACACGAGGCGGGGGTGCGTAAGTATGCCCGGTGTGCCAGAATGCCCTCCGTGCGTGGGTGTGCGTGCAGGCATCCGCGGGGGGACCTCAACACCCTTTGCAGTGAGCCGAAGTGGGCGTGTCGTTCCCCCTCGCTGCATGACGGCGGGCTGGGCGTCGCGCCTCTGGCAACCCGCGCCTCCCCTCTATTTCAGCCGAGGTGTACGATAACGTGATATTCTCGAAGGAGGTGCAGTGGGGTGTCTCGGGGCGTCCTGTGAGGAGGAGGTGCTATTTGGGGCCTCGTGCATGGGAAGGGGTGAAGGGGGAGGGGGGGGAAGGGAGGGCGAGGGATGGACTTCGGTGGGCGAGGGGCGAAGGGCGAGTGGG
>NC_091587.1:21562080-21609580 GCF_042767895.1 Penaeus vannamei | reverse complement strand
TGCGAGCGTCGGCCGCCTGTCGTTGAGCGCCCGCCGGTCGGCCGCCACTGGCCCCCTCCCCCCCCCCTTTCCTCGTCGGTTCCTCGTCGCTTTGTCCGAATTCTTCATTTTTCGGGAACATTTGGCTCTCCCGTTCGTCGCCCCCTCCCCCCCTTCTCTTGCGTTTCGTATTTACATATGCATCTCTCCGTTCTCGTCCCTTCTCCTTTGTTTCAGTGTGTGTCGTTTCCTCTCTCTCTCTCTCTCTCCTCTTTCTGTCTTTTTCGTCTAGCTTCTTTGTCTTTTCTTTATTAGCTCTTTAACTTTCTTTCTCTGTCTGTCTGTCTATTTGTTTATCTATCTGTCTATCCCCGCTCCCTCTCCCTCTATCCTTCTTACTCCCTCTACCTCTCTTCTTCCTCCTTTCTCCCTATCCCTCTATCCTTCTTACCCCCTCTACCTCTCTTCATCCTCCTTTCTCCCTATCCCTCTATCCTTCTTACCCCCTCTACCTCTCTTCTTCCTCCTTTTCTCCCTATCCTCTCTATCCTTCTTACCCCCTCTACTTCTCTTCTTCCTCCTTTCTCCCTATCCCTCTATCCTTCTTACCCCCTCTACCTCTCTTCTTCCTCCTTTTCTCTCTATCCCTCTCTTCTTCTTACCCCCTCTACCTCTCTTCTTCCTCCTTTCTCCCTATCCCTCTATCCTTCTTACCCCATCTGCCTCTCTTCTTCCTCCTTTTTCCCTATCCCTCTATCCTTATTACCCCCTCTACCTCTCTTCATCCTCCTTTCTCCCTATCCCTCTATCCTTCTTACCCCCTCTACCTCTCTTCTTCCTCCTTTCTCCCTCCTTTCACCCTCGCTCATTTTTGAGATATTTCGTCACTGTTCAGTCTCTCTCTCTCTCTCTCTCTCTCTCTCTCGAACTTGAAACATCTCTGACATTAAGAAACAAACAAACAAAAACAAAAAGAAACAAAACTGTCTCTCAAACTTGAAAAAAATATATCTAACATTAAGAAACAAACAAAAACAAAAAAGAAACAAAACTGTCTCCCAAAAATGAAAAAAATATATATCTAACATTAAGAAACAAACAAACAAAACAAAAACAAAAAAGAAACAAAGAAAACCAGTGTCAGTAAAAGTCGAAGAAGGATACCTTGTGTTTGTTCAGTCCGCCTGTCTTTGTTTGTGTCCTTGTAATCCTGAGAGATGAGGGCATTGTAGTGTGCTAGCCTCAGCTGATGCGTGCGACTGTCTGTCCTCATCGCTCCTTCTCATTTCTCTTCTTTCTTTTTTTCTTTTCTTCTTTTTTGGGGGCTATTTTTTTTGGTTTTGCTTCGTTCTTCTCTTCTTCTTTTTGTTTCGCTTTTCTTCATTTTTATTTTTTTGGTTGTATGTTTCGCTTCGTTCTGCTCTTGTTTGGATGAGTTTTCTTAGCTCTTGTCTTTACTGTGGAGGGAAAGGGAAGAAAGCAGAGAGACGGAGGGAAAGGGGAAGAGAGGAGGAAGAGGAAAGAAAAAGGGACGGGGGAGAGAAATTGAGAGACTGAGAGAATTAGAGAGAGCGAGGGCCAGAGAGAGGGAGAAGTGTTAGAAAAGGGAGCTAGAGCGAGACAGAACGGGAGAAATGGGAGAGAGAGAGGGTTTTCTCACTTTCTTTCTCTATCTATCTATCTATCTCTATCTATATCTATCTATTTATCTATCTATCTATCTAACAGCAGCAACGGAACAGAAGCGAGGCCAGGTAGTGATGAACAGCTCCGTCTGCTTGGGCTTTTAATATGCATGCAAATATGATAGCGCGAGACCTGTAGCTGGATTACGTCATGGAACTGCAATCCCCTCCCCCTCCCTCCCTCCCTTCTTCCCTCCCCATCCCTCCTCCTCTCCCTTCCCTCCCTCCTCCTCTTCTTCCCTCCCTCCTTCCCTCCCTCCCTCCCTTCCTTCCTCCCTCCCCTCCCCTCCCCTTCCCTTCCTCTTGCCCTTCTTCCCTCCTCTCCTCCTCTTCTTCCCCCTCCCTCCTTCCCTCCCTCTCCCCTTCCTCTTCCCCTCCTTCCCTCCCTCCCCCTTTCCCCATGTAAGGATCGACCAGTTAATTGGCATAATGAAGTTGTTTTCTCCTTCTTTTTCCTTTCGTTTCTTTCTTCTTATTATTATTATCATGTATTCCTTTTTGGTTCTTCCTTTTTTTTCTTCTTTTCTTCTTCACTCCTTCCGTTGCTTTTATCATCATCATCTTCCTTCCCTCCTTCTGTTTCTTCTTTTTTTCTTCTTCTTTTTCTTCCCTTTCGTTGTTTTTTTCTTCTTCCTTTTTCCCTCCGTGCGTGTTGTGTAGCCATTCTTCCTACACCTTATGGCGGCGGGGACGGTATTTAAGTTACCCTTCAGAGGCGTCGTGTTGCTCCTCTTTATGGCTTGGGGGGGGGGGGGGGAGGGGGGGGGGCTAAGGAGGGGGAGTGTGTGTGTGTGTGAAGGGGAGGGGGGGAGGGTGTTGTCGAGGGGCCATGAGGTACGTGGGTCGTTCCTGTTCTTGTTCTTCCTCTGTTTTCTTGTCGTTCTACTTTCTCTTCTATTCTCTTCTTTTCTTTTTGGTTCGTTCGCTTCTCTTCTATTATTTCTAGCTGGTATTTTCTCTTATTCTCCTTCACTTATCTCTCCCCCTCTCTCACTCCTGTTCCTTGCTTCTCTCCGTCTTTCGGTCCTCCTTCCGTCTTATTTCTTTTCTAGTTAATTCTGTCTCTCCCTCTCTGTTTCTCTGTCTCTGTCTCTCTCTCTCTCCCTCTCTGTTTCTCTCTCCCTCTCTGTTTCTCTGTCTCTGTCTCTCCCTCTCCCTCTCTGTTTCTCCTTCTCCCTCTCCTTCTCCCTCTGTTTCTCTGTCTCAGTCACTCTCTCTGTATCTCCCTCTCTCCCATAGTCTTGTCTTCTCCCTCGTGCTCCTGGTCCCTCTTCACACACATCTTTGTCACGTACCCTTCCTCACCTCTCCTCTCCTTTCGTTTTCAATCTCGTCCCTTCATCCGTCTTCATCGCCGTCGCCGTCGTCTTCGTCTTCTTTATTGCCCTTTTTCCATTATCATCATCGTTATCAACCCTTTCTTTTTTTTCCCAAGGTACCAACACCTGCGTCTTGGTATCTCGCGCTTATCTCGGGTGAAGAGCGAGAGTGGGAAATGTTCCGCGAGGGTGTACGGGCGGGGGAGAGGGTGGGGTGGGGAGGGGAGGGGAGAGGAGGGAGGGAGGGAGAGGGTGGGGAAGAAGAGAGGGAGGGAGGGAGAGGGTGGGGAAGGGGAGGAGAGGGGGACAGGGTGGGGAGAGGGAAGGGAGAGGGAGAAGAGGGGGGAAGGGGAGGGAGGGAGGGAGAGGGTGGGGAAAAGGGGAGGGAGAGGGTGAGGAGGGGAAAGGGAGGGAGTTTAGGGGAGAATAGGGGGAAAGGGGAGGGAGTTCTGGGGAAAATAGGGGTTAGGGGAAGGAGGATGAAGAAGAGGGAAAAGGAATGAAATACACATAGAGAGAGACACACACACACACACACACACACACACACACACACACACACACACACACACACACACACGGAAGAGAAAGAGAGGAAGTAACGCGGATAGAGGATGAAAGACGGAGAAGGCTAAAGAAAGTAACTAATATGAAAAAAAGGGATAGAAATGAAGGAGGAAAGAGGAAGCAGAATCAGAATGGTGTAGCAGAAAGGGGGGGAAGGGGGGGGATTGCAACGACCGCCACACGGCAGTTCTGCAACGATTCTGGACGACCTCACGTAGGCGCACTTTGTCGACGGGGCGTGGTTTTCTTTGGCTTGGAAAGGCGTCCGTTGTTGCTGTGATTTTGTTATTGTTATGAATAATGATATTTTTATATTATATTGTCCTACTTGATGTTATTGTTATTGTTGCTGTTGCTGTTCTTGTTGTCGCTGTTATTATTTTTGATGATTAATTATATGCATTGTATTTTGGTATTTTTATGAGGGTGTTTTTTATCGATTTAATTTTTCGTTCAACCTTTATTTTTTTCCCTTTTCTTTTCTCCTTCCTTCGTTGTTTTCATTGCGGTTTACAAGTGACTGGTCGTAAAGACGCTTTTGTTAGCATTTGGAGCCGTTGTTAGCCTTTACGATAAGTGTTATTACGTAGGTTTATTTGGAATGAAACCGTCGTTTAGCGTTTCTGTGCGTGTTCTATATCTCTATCAATCTCTATCTATCTTTGTCTTTATCTCTCTCTATCTATCTCTATCTTTATCTCTCTCTATCTATCGCTATCTTTCTCTCTCTATCTTTATCTCTATCTATCTATCTCTATCTCTCTTTCTCTCTGCTTCTGATTTTGCGAGCGATTTTTTTATTTGCCTATTTATTTTTTACTGTTTATCAATAGGGTATTTTTGTATTCCAGCGAAGTTTATTTTTTATCTTTTTATTTTTACATTTTATTTCTTCGTTAGTATTGATACATATCAACGATTCAAGGGAAGGGTTAATTATCATTTAAATTTTGACATTAATTGTGGAGAAAGTAATTAATTTGTTGTTACGACAGACGGGATATTAAAAGAAATTACCATGATTGTGAATTGTTTTATACGTCGTGCCGTCTATTTACATTCGAATTAAAATGATATTGGATCTCCATTTTTTTAGGATTAGCCGCTGATAGAAGCGATCTGATCCCGTGATGATGGCGATGGCGATGATAGCGTTGCTGTTCTGGTTTCCGTTCTTATTCGTGTTTATAGTTTTTTGTTATTGTTTTTTCTTTCTTTTTTTTATCTTTTTACTTTCTTTTATCTTTCTTTTTATTTTCTTCTTTTCTTTTTTTTTTCTTTTTTCTCTCTTCTTTCTTCTTTCTTCTTTTTTAGTTATTACTGCTACTACTGTCGCTACTATTATTGCTGTTGTTACTATTACTACTTCTACTGCTGCCACCATTACTACTACTACTTCTGTCACCACTACTGATTCTACCACCTTTGTTACCACCACCGCAACCAATAACACTACTGCTGCTGATGCTACAGTTACAGCTACAACTACTTTTGTTATTGCTGTAATTACTACCATAGTTGTTGTTATTACTGTTGCTGTTACAGTTGCTTAGCTACATCCACCTCAAACACAACCACTGCCAAAACCATCAAATTTCCACAAAAACTACCATAGCTACCACAAAAATTACCATAGCTACCACAAAAACTACCATGACTACCACAGCTACCACAAAAAACTACCATAACTACTACAGCTACCACAAAAAACTACCATAACTACCACAGCTACCACAAAAAACTACCATAACTACCACAGCTACCACAAAAACTACCATGACTACCACAGCTACCACAAAAACTACCCTGACTACCATAGCTACCACAAAAACTACCATGACTACCACAGCTACCACAAAAAACTACCATGACTACCACAGCTACCACAAAATCTACCATGACTACCACAAAATCTACCTTGACTACCACAAAAACTACCGTGACTACCATAGCTACCACAAAAACTACCATGACTACCACAGCTACCACAAAAAACTACCATGACTACCACAGCTACCACAAAATCTACCATGACTACCACAAAATCTACCTTGACTACCACAAAAACTACCATGACTACCACAGAAACACCACCACTCCACCACTCCCGCCACCGCGCTGTTTTGCAACAAGGGCCAATGCAGTGTGCCATCGATCGCCAGATAGCTGTTGACGTGTTATATATATTGCTATTACGCATCGACTCGTTATATCGTGCGTTGTATCGCCGTCGGAGGGAATCGTTGTAGCGAATTTATTGCATTTATGAAGGCGCTCGTATTCATCAAGGAATGTTGTATTTATCAAGGAATGGACGGTTGAACAGCGAGGCGAGACCTGCAGTTCTGTTTCAAAACCTGGTGAGAATTGGAGGGACTTGGTTGACGGATGGCTTGTTTGTTTACGTCACGTGGTGTGTGGGCGGGGCTTGTTGGGGCTTGTTCAGGACATGTTTTTTTTTTTTTTTTTTTTTTTTTTTGCTACGTGATTTGGTTTGGTGTGTGTGTGTGTGTGTGTGTGTGTGTGTGTGTGTGTGTGTGTGTGTGTGTGTGTGTGTGTGTGTGTATGTGTATGTGTGTGTGTGTGTGTTTCTTGCATTCTTATGGTGTGCATCGTTCAATATATGAAACTATTTCCTTTTTTAAGAATATTATCTTAAGCTTCATGTCAAATATCGTCACACGTCATATCCCCGACGTCGCCAAGGTCACACGGCGTTTATTCCTGGGTCACTTCTCGGGGAATCAATCAAGGTCACACTCACTTCACTCTCGCATCAAGGTCAGCGAGGCAGTCCACTTGTACTGCGGGAACGGAGAGAAGGGAGGGGGGTTGGGGTGGGGGGGAGTGGGTGAATGACCTTCCAGCATCCAAGGCGGCCTTATGCGTCGCCTTGACCTTTCCTTTTGGATTCGAAGAGGTGCATTGACCTTTCTCCGTGTTGGAAGGTCGTGTGTCTTTGAATGGAAGGCGTCTTGCAGGAACTTGACTTCGTTTCACTTTTTTTCTTTCTCTTTCTTATTTTTTTCTTTCTTTTTCTCTTTTCTTTATAACGTCGAAGATTTTTTTTTTACTTTATTCATTCTCCATTTTTCTTTTCCTTTATTCTTTCTCCATTTTTCTTTTCCTCTTTTCTTTCTCCATTTTTCTTTTCCTTTTTTCTTTCTCCATTTTTCTTTTCCTTTTTTCTTTCTCCATTTTTCTTTTCCCTTTTTCTTTCTCCATTTTTATTTTCCTTTTCTCTCTCTCTTTTTTTTTCTCTTCTATTTTCTTCGTAATCTGTCCAGCTGTTCGGCGCCATTCTCCGTTCCCCTTTTAACGCGCAGGAAAGATGATTCTAGAAGCAGGAGGGAAGGATAAATCAGACTCCATTTATAGCGGCGAATTTGTCTCGTAAATCTCCGAAGAAAGGGGAATGAGGGGGAGAGGAGAGCGAGGGGAGGGGAGGGGAGGGAGAGGGAGAGGGAGAGGGAGAGGGGAGAGGAGAACGAGGGGAGGGAGAGGGGAGGGGAGGAGTGGGAAGGGTCAACGAAAGAAAGAAGAGAAAGGGAGGTGGGGGAGACAAAATAAAGAGAGAGGTGGGGAAGACGAAGAAGAAAGAAGATGGGGGCGGACAGAAAGAGAGAGCGAGAGGGGGAACAGAAGAAAGAGGGAAGGTGGGGAGGACAGAAAGCAGAAAAGAGAAGAGAGAGGAAGGGGATGGAGAAAAAAAATGAGGGAGGAGGGGATACAGAATGGAAGAGAGGGAGGAGACTAAGGGAAGACAGAAAACAGAGAGAAAGACTAAGAGGAGACAAATAAAAGAGAGTGGAGGTGAGATAAAGAGAGAAGAGGGGAGGTGGGGTGAGACAGAAAAGAAAAGAGTGGATTAAAACATAGAGAAGAGAGGTAGAGGGGAGATACAAGGAGGAATAGAGAGATGGGAAAGAGAAGACAGGACAGGAAGATGGGAATGACAAGAAGAGGGGGAGGGTGTGATAAGGGAAACAGGAAGTGGAAGAATGGAGATGGAGGGGAGAGGAAGATACGCAGAGGGGAGTGAAGAATGACGAGGGGAAAGAGAAGGCCTGATAATGACGGGAAGAGGAAAGCAGAAGAATCAAAGATACATTTGCTCCCTTCCTTCCCTCTTCCCCCCTTCCCCCCTCCCCCCCTTCCCCCCTCCCCCCCTTCCCCCCTTCCCCCCTCCCCTCTTTTCTCTTGGTATGCTCACGCTATGCTCTGTGGGGGTAATTATGTAGAATATTTATGTAGATTTGTGTAGAATATTTAGGTGCTCGTATCGGGATCTGAGATAGGATCACGAAAATTGTATTGTCTCTGTCTGTCTGTCTGTCTCTCTATCTGTCTCTATCTGTCTGTCTGTCTGTCTCTGTCTGTCTGTCTGTCTCTATCTGTCTGTCTGTGTCTCTATCTGTCTGTCTGTCTGTCTCTATCTGTCTGTCTGTCTGTCTCTATCTGTCTGTCTGTCTGTCTCTATCTGTCTGTCTGTCTGTCTCTATCTGTCTGTCTGTCTGTCTCTATCTGTCTGTCTGTCTGTCTCTATCTGTCTGTCTGTCTGTCTCTATCTGTCTGTCTGTCTGTCTCTATCTGTCTGTCTGTCTATCGGTCTGTCTTCCTGTCTGTCCGTCTCTATCTGTCTGTCAGCCTGTCTGTCTCTATCTGTCTGTCTGTCTTCCTGTCTATCTGTTTGTCTGTCTCTATCTGTCTGTCTGTCTGCCTCTGTCTGTCTGCCTCTGTCTGTCTGCCTCTGTCTGTCTGCCTCTCTCTGTCTGCCTCTCTCTCTCTCTCTCTCTCTCTCTCTCTCTCTCTCTCTCTCTCTCTCTCTCTCTCTCTCTCTCTCTCTCTCTCTCACTCTCTCTCACTCTCTCTCTCTCTCTCTCTCTCTCTCTCTCTCCCTCTCTCCCTCTCTCCCTCTCTCCCTCTCTCCCTCTCTCCCTCTCTCCCTCTCTGCCTCTCTGCCTCTCTCTATTCAACCTCAGACGCCCAGCATTTTCTCAAAACGTCTTCTGTAAAGCATCATTAATGTAACAAGAACCGAAATGCTCTCGGAAATGTAAAGCGAAAGAGGCAAGGAAAGAAAATGAAGAATAAAATCTCGGACGAGAGACGGAGATCAGGTGGACGTCAGGGGTCAGGGGTCAGGCGGGCTGGAGGTCAAAGGTCAGGTTAATGCAGCGACGGGGCGGCAGTTCCGTCGGTTCTCGCTTTCGCTCTTTCAGTGCTTTTAGTCTGTCTGGTTTCCTTGTTTCTCTCTTTCTCTCCTCTCCTCGCGTCCCCTCTTCTTATTCCTGTCATTCAGCCATTTCTACTTTCACTCCCTCTTCCCTTCTTTCTCCATTTCTCCCTTTCCTACTTTCTCTCTCCCTCTTCCCTTCTCTCTCCTTTCCTACGATCTCTCTCCCTCTCTGTCTGTCTGTCTATCTATCTCTATCTATCTATTTATCTTTTTATCTATCTCAGCCTCTCCCTCCCTTTCCCTCTCTTCCCAACTCCCTGTTACTCACTCTCTCTCTCTCTCTCTTTTTCTCCCTCTCCCAATTCCACTCCCCCTTTCGCCTTCTCCCTAATGCGTCTTCCTAACACCTTGTCTTCTCCCCCGCTCTGTCTTCGTGTTCTGACTTGTTTGTGTGGCGGGAGAAATTTAAGCCGCACGCGATTTCCACCCTAATGAGCATTCGTTCAGTCTGCAGATAACGGTTCGACAGCGAATCGCCTTGTCTTCGATTAACCGAACACAGCGCTCATGTTCATTTATTTATTTGTCTTTTTATTGTTGTTATTTTGTGTGTTGGGATAGAAATGTATCTGTGCGTGTGTTTGTTTGTGTGCGTGTGTTTGTTTGTGTTTGTTTGTGTGTGTTTGTTTGCTTGTGTTTGTGTGTGTTTGTTTGCTTGTGTTTGTGTGTGCGTGTTTGTGTGTGTGTGTGTGTGTGTTTGTTTGTGTGAGTGTGTGTTTGTTTGTGTGAGTGTGTGTTTGTTTGTGTGAGTGTGTGTTTGTTTGTGTGAGTGTGTGTGTGTGTGTGTGTGTGTGTGTGTGTTTGTATGTGTGTATGGGTTTGTTTGTGTGTATGGGTTTGTTTGTGTGTGTGTTTGTGTGCTACGTATCTATGTAGTTTGTGGCCGATATGTATGTTTCTTTATTCTTAGAAATTGCGTTTTTGTTTCTACGTATATATTGGGTTTAAAAAAATCTTGGTATCTTATCTTTTCTTATCTTTTAAATTCTTTTGCGCCACCCCTTTCTCTCGCCTTTCCTTTCGTTCTTTCTTCCCTCTTTTTCCGCTCTTTCCTTTTCTCTTTCTTTCGCTTTCCTTCCCTTCTCTCTTCTGTCTCGTTTATTCTTTCTCCTTCCTTTCTTTTTCTCCTCCCCCTTCCCCCTCCTACACAAGACAGGGATAAAGTGTACACATGGCTGGCTTAGAGAGGGGGAGGGGGGTGTCTGAAGAGGATGGAGGGGGGGGGTATTACGGGGCAGGGGGGGGTTCCAAGCATCGATCCTTCCAGAAGTTTGAGAGAAAGAGGGAGAGAGAGAGAGAGGTAGGGACGGGAAGAGGGATATGTATATAAAGAGAGGGATAGGGATAGGGATAGGGATAGAAAGAGAGGGAGCGATAAAAAGAGAGGGACTGGGAGAGAAAGAGAAGGATTGGGATAGAAAGAGAAGGATTGGGATAGAAAGAGAGGGACTGGTAAAGAAAGAGAGGGACTGAGAGAGAAAGAGAAGGATTGGGATAGAAGGAGAGGGACTGAGAGAGAAAGAGAAGGATTGGGATAGAAAGAGAGGGATTGGGATAGAAAGAGAGGGACTGGGAGAGAAAGAGAAGGATTGGGATAGAAAGAGAGGGACTAGGAAAGAAAGAGAAGGATTGGGAGAGATAGAGAAGGACTGGGAGAGAAAGAGAAGGATTGGGATAGAAAGAGAGGTAGGGAGAGGGAGAGTGTGAGTTATGTATACTGTAGACAGAAACGGCGGTAGACAAAAGAGACAGAGAGAGCAAAAGAGAAAGTAAGAACTCGCTAGAAAAAACGATTCAGGGAGGGAGTGGGAAGGAAAGAGCGAGGGAGTGCCAAGGGGAAAGAAAAAGGTAGAAGGGGGAAGAGGATAGAGGGGAAAAAAAGCGGTGAGGGGAGGGAAAAAGAAGGAAGAGGGAAGAGGAGGGGAGGGGAGGGGAAAGGAAAAGAAAAGAGGGAAGGGAAAGGAAGAGAGGGAAGGGGGAGGGAGGGAAAGGAAAAGAGGGAAGGGGAGGGGGAAGGGAAAGGAAAAGAGGGAAGAGGAGGGAGGGAAGGGAAAGAAAAATTGGGAAGAGGAGGATGAGGGAAAGGAAAAGAGGGAAGAGGGGAAGGGAAAGGAAAAGAGGGAAGAGGAGGAGGAGGGAAAGGAAGAGAGGGGAGGGGAGGGATGCCGAGTGCAAATTAGTGCCGGTAATAATGAGCAAACAACTTGGAAGAAAACAGAGCAAAAACAAGAACACCAGCTGCGCGTGCATTCTTGGAGGAGGCACTGCGCGGGATAATTGTTTTTGTTTTATTTTGTTTGTTCATGGGCTGGTGTGTCTCTTTTCCTGTTCATTATAAGAGTTTGGTGGGTAGATGGGCGTGGTAGTTGATTCTTGTTGTTGTTCTTGTTCTTGTTTTCTGTCTGTCTATCACCCTTTTTTTGATCGCTTTGTTTCTGTGCCTGTCTATTCAGGTGTCTCCTCCTTTCTTCCGTTAATTACCTTCCATTCTCCATCCATACTTCTGTCCCCTCTTTTTTTTTCTTTTTTCCCTCTCGTATCCACACCTCTATCCCCTCTTTTTTCCGTTTTTCCCCTCTCTCATCTACTCGCCACACATACGGTTGTCTTTTTTTTGTCCTTTCTCATTCATTTCTCCTCTCTCCCTCCCTTGTTTTCCCTCTCTCATTCCATATATTTTCCCCCTCATTTTTCCCCTCGCCCTTCCCTCTTTTCCCTCGCCCTTCCCTCTTTTCCCTCGCCCTTCCCTCTTTTCCCTCGCCCTTCCCTCTTTCCCCTCGCCCTTCCCTCTTTTCCTCGCCCTTCCCTCTTTCCCCTCGCCCTTCCCTCTTTCCCCTCGCCCTTCCCTCTTTCCCCTCGCCCTTCCCTCTTTCCCCTCTCCCTTCCCTCTTTCCCCTCGCCCTTCCCTCTTTCCCCTCGCCCTTCCCTCTTTCCCCTCGCCCTTCCCTCTTTCCCCTCGCCCTTCCCTCTTTTCCCTCGCCCTTCCCTCTTTTCCCTCGCCCTTCCCTCTTTTCCCTCGCCCTTCCCTCTTTCCCCTCGCCCTTCCCTCTTTCCCCTCGCCCTTCCCTCTTTTCCCTCGCCCTTCCCTCTTTTCCCTCGCCCTTCCCTCTTTTCCCTCGCCCTTCTCTCTTTTCTCGCTCCCTTCCCTCTTTCCCCTCGCCCTTCCCTCTTTCCCCTCTCCCTTCCCTCTTTCCCCTCGCCCTTCCCTCTTTCCCCTCGCCCTTCCCTCTTTCCCCTCGCCCTTCCCTCTTTTCCCTCGCCCTTCCCTCTTTTCCCTCGCCCTTCCCTCTTTTCCCTCGCCCTTCCCTCTTTCCCCTCGCCCTTCCCTCTTTCCCCTCGCCCTTCCCTCTTTTCCCTCGCCCTTCCCTCTTTTCCCTCGCCCTTCCCTCTTTTCCCTCGCCCTTCCCTCTTTCCCCTCGCCCTTCCCTCTTTCCCCTCGCCCTTCCCTCTTTTCCCTCGCCCTTCCCTCTTTCCCCTCGCCCTTCCCTCTTTCCCCTCGCCCTTCCCTCTTTCCCCTCGCCCTTCCCTCTTTCCCCTCGCCCTTCCCTCTTTTCCCTCGCCCTTCCCTCTTTTCCCTCGCCCTTCCCTCTTTTCCCTCGCCCTTCCCTCTTTTCCCCTCGCCCTTCCCTCTTTTCCCTCGCCCTTCCCTCTTTCCCCTCGCCCTTCCCTCTTTCCCCTCGCCCTTCCCTCTTTCCCCTCGCCCTTCCCTCTTTTCCCCTCGCCCTTCCCTCTTTTCCCCTCGCCCTTCCCTCTTTCCCCTCGCCCTTCCCTCTTTCCCCTCGCCCTTCCCTCTTTTCCCTCGCCCTTCCCTCTTTTCCCTCGCCCTTCCCTCTTTTCCTCGCCCTTCCCTCTTTTCCCTCGCCCTTCCCTCTTTTCCCTCGCCCTTCCCTCTTTCCCCTCGCCCTTCCCTCTTTCCCCTCGCCCTTCCCTCTTTCCCCTCGCCCTTCCCTCTTTCCCCTCGCCCCTCCCTTTTCTTTCCCCTCGCCCCTCCCTCTTTCCCCTCGCCCTTCCCTCTTTCCCCTCGCCCTTCCCTCTTTTCCCTCTCCCTTCCCTCTTTCCCCTCGCCCTTCCCTCTTTCCCCTCGCCCTTCCCTCTTTCCCCTCGCCCTTCCCTCTTTTCCCTCGCCCTTCCCTCTTTCCCCTCGCCCTTCCCTCTTTCCCCTCGCCCTTCCCTCTTTCCCCTCGCCCTTCCCTCTTTCCCCTCGCCCTTCCCTCTTTCCCCTCGCCCTTCCCTCTTTCCCCTCGCCCTTCCCTCTTTCCCCTCTTTCCCCTCAAGGCTCCGCATGCGGTTGGGCCCGAGACGTCAATGCCGCATTTATAATTTGTCGCGATAAGGCACACAATGGGCCGACTGGGAACTAATTACGAATTGCCAACCGCGCGATGGTGAGAGGGGGGGAGGGGGGGAGGGGGAGAGGGAGAGGGGATTGAGGTAGGGCAAGGGGGAGGGGAGAAGGGAGAGGGGAGAAGGGACAGGGGAGGGAGGTTGCGCAAGGGGGGGGAGAGGAGAGGGGGGGGTGGGCAAGGGGGAGGGGAGAGGGAGAGGGGAGTGAGGTAGGGCAAGGGGGAGGGGAGAGGGAGAGGGGAGTGAGGTAGGGCAAGGGGGAGGAGAGGAGGGGCCACCGCGGAAAGAAAGGGGAAAGGGGGGTAGATATGGGAGTGTGTTAAAGGAGTGATTGGGGTTAAAAGGGGGGAAGGGGACGGGGAGTGGGAAGGAGGTATAGATACGGAGAAGGGAGGAGAGGGGGTTTAGGAGGTGGGGGGCGAGAAGACAAAGAGGAAAGGCGAAGGACGTTTGGAGTGTCGGGGAGGGAGGGAGGGGGGGGATAAAGAGCAGTGGGGGTGGGGGAAACCAGGGGAAAGGAAGGGTAAGGTGGGGAGATAGGGTGGGAAAGATAATGATTGGCGGCGAGGGGAGAGATCTGAACGGCCAAGGGACCAGAGCAATAAAGGGTAAGGTAGGGGGAAAGGGGAAGAGTAGATAAGTAGAGAATGAGGGGAAATAGGGATGACGAGGGAAGAAGGAAATTGCCAAAACATGGGGAAAGTTACAGCAGACGGGAGGAGGGGGGGGGGGAGGCAGTCAGGGGAGGGAGGGAGAGGACAGGAAAGAAGTTATGTGAATTAGTGGGAGATGGAGGAGAGAGAGAAAGGAGGAAAATCCGAAAAAGCGAGGAAATGGGGAAAAAAAAGATAAAATGAAATCGATGTATGGAATTTGATTAAATCTTTTATGTATGTTCGATAAAAGAGAGAGAGAGAGAGAGAGATACATAGATACATAGATACATAGATACATAGATACATAGATACATAGATACATAGATACATAGATACATAGATACATATACATAGATACATATACATACATACATATACATACATACATATACATAGATATATATACATAGATATATATATTCATAGATATATATTCATAGATATATATTCGTAGATATATATTCATAGATATATATACAGAGAGAGAGAGGAGAAAGAGAGAGAGAGGAGAAAGAGAGAGAGAGAGGAGAGGAGAAAGAGGATGAAAGAAAGACAAAAGAACTCCTCCAAGCCTTATGAATGTTCAATGCTCGCAGACAACACCAGCTTGCGTGAGCTTGCTTTTGTCATGTAAAAAAACATGTTATGAACCGCGGCGTGTATTCAGGAATGGAAGAAGAGAGAAAAAAAAGGACGGGCAGGAAATGATTAAAGAAAAGGGAATTTAAAAAGATAAATTAAAAGAAGAGAAAAAAAAAGACGGGAAATGATAAAAGAAAAGGGAATTTAAAGAAGACAAATCCAAAGAAGAGAGAGAAAAAGAAGGACAGGAAATGATAAAAGAAAAAGGAATTTAAAGAAGAGAAAGCCAAAGAAGAGAGAAAAAAAAGACGGAAAATGATAAAAGAAAAAAGAATTTAAAGAAGACAAATTAAAAGAAGAGAGAGAAAAAATAGATAAATCTCAGGGAAGTCATATTTAGGGTTACACTGTAAAAGATTTAGAAAAATGGATAAAAAAAGACACGAAATAATATTAAAAAAACAAAACAAAGACAAATCAATAGATGAGAGAGAGAGATAAAAATAAATCTCAAGACCGCCATTTTTAGGATTACACAGTAGAAGAGAGAGAGAGAAAAAGATCAGATAAAGAAAAAAAGACACGAAATTTAAAGAGAAAATATAAAAAAGACAAAATAGAAGAGGGAGAGACAGAAAAAAATAAGATAAATCGGAGAGAGAGAGAGAGAGAGAGAGAGAGAGAGAGAGAAATAAGATAAGTCTGGACAGCCATCTTTAGGGTTACTCGGCCAAGTGGCGGTGCTTATGAAACTAGTAGGAGCGGAAGCCCTTTGTACTTCAGGGGTGTGATGGCGACGCTGGAGGGGGAGCTGGCCAAGGGGCGAGAAGGGGGGAGGAGGGTGAGGGAAAGGGGGGGAGGGAGGTAGGGGAAAGGGGGAAGGGAGATTGAGGAGAGAAGAGGGAAGGATGAAGTGGGGAGGAGGTTGGGGGAGAAGAGGGAAGGATGAAGTGGGGAGGAGGAGGAGGAGGAGGAGGAGGGAAAGGGGAATAAAGGGGAAGGTTGAGGAGAGAAGAGGGAAGGATGAAGTGGGGAGGAGGATGAGGGGAGAAGAGGGAAAGGATGAGTGAGGTTGAGGGGAGAAGAGGGAAAGGATGAGTGAGGTTGAGGGGAGAAGAGGGAAAGGATGAGGTATGAAGTAGGGAAAGGAGAATAGAGGGGGAAGGAGAAGACGGAAAGGGGGAAGAATGAGATAAGGAGAAGGAAAAGGGGAAGAGAGGGAAAGGGGGAATATACAGGGAAGGAAGAGGAAGAAAAGGGGAAAAGGGAGGAAGGGAGGGAAGAGATGAAAGGATGAACCTAGGTAGAAGGGGGGAAAAAGGGAAGCCAGAAGGCGCTAACCCTCATTGGCATTTAAGGGCTTTTTAAGGGCTTTTTTAAGGGCTTTTTAAGGGCTTTTTAAGGGCTTTTTAAGGGCGGCGAAGGTCCAGCTCCTCCTCCTAGGCCCATGTGACGCGTCGGGGCGTAACGGCCGCCGGTCTCGCACGCCCTCCACTCTGTATATTGACGCCCGCGACCTTGGGACTCGTATACGCCCCTCCCTCCTCCTCCTCCTCCTCCTCCTCCTCCTCCTCCTCCTCCTCCTCCTCCTCCTCCTCCTCCTCCTCCTCCTCCTCTCTCTCTCTCTCTCTCTCTCTCTCTCTCTCTCTCTCTCTCTCTCTCTCTCTCTCTCTCTCTCTCTCTCTCTCTCTCTCTCTCTCTCGTCTTTCTCCACGTCCTCCTCCAACCCTCTGGTTTCTTCTCTCCTTTCCTTCTTCCCTCCATCTGCTTTCTCTTTCTGGAACTCCTGTGCCCTTCCCCCTTCCTTACTTCTCTTTCTTTCTCGTTTTATCTTTTTTTTTTCTTTCTACTTTCCTCCCTCCCGTCCTCTTCTCTCTCTCTCTTCACCACGTCTCCCCCCCATCCCTCTTTCCAGTCCTTCCCATCTTCCTTCCATCCTTCCTTCCATCCTTCCTTCCTTCCTTCCTTCCTTCCTACCTTCCTTCCTACCTTCCTTCCTTCCTTCCTTCCTTCCTTCCTTCCTTCCTTCCTTCCTTCCTTCCTTTTCATTCAGTTTTGACCCTTCCTTCCTTCCTTTTCATTCAGTTTTGACCCTTCCTTCCCTCGCCATTTTTTTTTCCAAGAATACAGAAAGAAAGTGAGAGAGAAAAAAACAGAGCGTAAACAAAGCGTGCAAGAAGCCCCACATTGACCGCTTGCAGGGGCTGGCGACGAGCGGCTAGCGTGTGGGGGGTGGGGGAGGTGGGGGAGGTGGGGAGGGAGGGGAGGAGGCGATAGAAGGGGTGAAGGAGGGAGGAAGAGAGGAAGGAGGAGGGAGGGGAGGAGGCGATAGAAGGAGTGAAGGAGGAAGAGAGGAAGAGAGGAAGGGGGAAGGAACGAGAGAGGAGAGGGAGGGGTGAAGAAGGAAGAGGGAGGGGTAGAAGGAAGAAGAAAGAGGGGAAGAGGAAGAAGGGAAAGGGATGAGAAGGAATATTGAAGAGAGGAAGCGGAAGGTGTAGAGGGAAGGGGAAGAGAGTGTGGCAGAGGAAGCAGGGAAAAGGTCAGAGGAAAGGGGGAAGGAGAAGGAATAGATAGACGGGAGAGAATGGGAAGGAAAAGGAATACGGAAAACAGGAAGTAGACTGGGGATGATTTCCAGTTAAAGGAAAATAGAAAACAAGGGAACAGGGAAAGAGGAAGACAAAAGAGAGAGAGAGATAAAAAGGAGAAATGAAGAAAAAAGAAAAAAAAATGGAGTGACGTAAGAGGGAAGTGGGGTAACAAGGGAGAGAGGAAAAGTGTGGGTGGGTGGGGGGGGGAGGGGGGGAGGGGGTTGCACGTGATTAGCCCGAGTTCATGCAACGCTTTAATTCGGGGAAGCTCTCGGATCGACGTCGCGGCCCTAATATTTTATTACTGATTAGGGCCATCTAAGGGATTGCGTTTTGGCCCTCACGTCGACCCCGCCATGCGCTAAGGGGAGGGGTGGGCGAGAGGGGGAAGTGGACGGGGGAAGGAAGGAAGATGGGAGAGGATGGAAGGGGGAGGGAGGGAGGAAGGGAGGAAGGGAGGAAGGTAAGAGGATAGAAGGGTGAGGGAGGAAGGAAGATGGGGAGAGGATGGAAGGGGGAAGGAGGGAGGGAGGAAGGAAGGGAAAGGATGGAAGGAAGGAAGTTAAGATTTGTGGGGGGAGGTACGAAGGGAAGAGTTAGGGGAGGGAGGAAGAGAAAAGGGAGGGGTTTAGGGAAGGAAGGAAGGGGGAGAGAGGAGGGAAGAAGAAAAAAAGGAAGGATTAGGGGGAAGGGGGAGGGAGGGAGGAAAGAAGGAAGGGAAGAGGATAGGGGGGGAGGGAAGAAGAGGAAAAAAAGGAAGGATTGGGGGGGGAAGGAACAGGGAGAAAGGGATAGGCCTACATACAAGGAGGTTCATGCTCGCCGTGCCAAGGAAATCCTGACCCTTCTCAACGGCCGCTACTTCTGCTTCTGCTTCTTCTGCTACACTGCTGGCGGGCTTCCAGAGGGCGGCACTGCCACGCTCACCCCCTCGCCGCGTCTGGGGGTAAATTGGATTAGTTTTTGTTGTTGTTGTTGTTGTTGTTGTTGATTCAGAAGAAGAGTGTTTGGCGGGCGCGTCGGGTACGCGGCTTGGCCTTGCGCTCGCGTGGAAGTCGTGAGTCGTCGTGAGTCATGCGCGTGGCGAGCGTGACTGACTGACTTTCTGCTCTCGGTTGGGTGGGGTGGGTGGGGTTGGGGTGGGGTTGGGGTGTGGTGGGGTGGGGTGGGGTGGGGTGGGGTGGGGTTGGGGTGAGGTTGGGTTGGGTGGGGTGGGTTGGGGTGGGTTGGGGTGGGTGGGGTGTGGTTGGGGTTGGGTGGGTTGGGGTGGTGTGGGGTGGGGTGGGGTGGGGTGGATTAGGATGAGGATGAGTAATAGGATGAGGATTTCCTTGCTTTGTTTTGTGATAGGTTTCATTTCCATGTTAATTTATCATTGGTATTTTATATTGTAATGAATCCTAATTTTTTTGTATTATATTATCACTTCCTCTTTATTGTGGTATATTATTATAATCACTTCCTCTTTAATATATTAAATAATCATTTTCTAAATCACTTCCTCTTTATTATATTATATTGTAATCACTTCCTCTTTATTATGTTCAATTATAATCACTTCCATTTTCTATTTTTGTATTGTCATTATCATTTAATTATATTGTTTTGGAACATTGTCATCTTATATTACATTGTAATAATAATATTCTTACGTTTCATTGTCATGTTCGTTAAATTGTATTTGTATTTATATTTATTTAGTATATTGTGCTAATGTTCATTTCACCATATTGTAATCATTTTCATTTAATTATAACCATATTTTAATTAAATTACATCATAACATCAGTAATTACATAATTACTGTCATCATATCACTCCATCACATTAAATACAATTATTTCGGAACGACCTTATGCTTTACGGAAAGCGACTGAGGACACAGTACAATTATTTCGGAACGACCTTATGCTTTACGGAAAGCGACTGAGGACACAGTACAATTATTTCGGAACGACCTTATGCTTTACGGAAAGTGACTGAGGACACAGTGTATATTTTTTCCCTCACGATTTGATAACCTGTCGCATTGAGATCAAAAACAATGGAAATGAACCGATATGACGAGGCGATAGTGTACAGTGACAGATTATCCCGCTTGACACAATGACAAGAGGGAGATTGGTGTCACTGGTGCGTATCTGTCGCGGTCGGTCAGCCGGAGCGAAATGACAGCGGCAGATTAGCGCTTGACGGATGTAGGGGCTGGTGAGAGGGGGGTGGGGGTGGGGGTGGGTGGGAAGGGGGGTGTGTAATTTGCGTTGAGGTGGTTTTCGGGTCATTCGTTTGAATGTTTGGGTATTTGTTATTGTTTTTTTTTTTCATTCTCTTTCTTTATTTGTTCTTCTTCATCTACGGCTTCCTCTTTTTTTTTTCCTTTTTCTTCCCTCCTTCTCCTTAACCCTTCTTTCTTCTTCTTCTTATTCTCCTCCATCCCTCCTTTCTGTTCCTTCTCCTGCCCTGTTCTCCCTCTTTCCTCCCTTTCTCCCTCCCTTCTGCCTCTTCCCCTCCTCCCTCCTCCTTCCTCTCTCCTTCTCTCCTTCTCTTCCCCTCCTCCCTCCTCCTTCCTCTCTCCTTCTCCTCCTTCCTCTTTCCTTCTCCTGTTCCCCTCCTCCCTCCTTCCTCTCTCCCTCCTCCCCCCTCCTTCCTCATCCAATTCTCTTCCTCTTTCCTTCCTCCCCCCTCCTTCCTCATCCAATTCTCTTCCTCTTCTTCTTCTAACTCCTCATCTTGTTCCTCTTCCCACTGCCGTGCTTTTTTCCCCTTTACACCAGGGAGCGATGTCAAAGCTGCTCTTACAGATCTCTTTCATTGTTGAGGCGCGCGTGACTAGGCAGGCGGGATCTCTGTTGCACTCTTATTCTTATTCTTATTCTTATTCTTATTCTTATTCTTATTCTTCTTATTCTTTTTCTTCTTCTTCTCCTCCTCCTCCTCCTCCTCCCTTCCTCGCCTCACTCTTCCCCTTCTCCCTTTCTCTTTCGTTCTTCTCCTCCTCCTCCTTCTTCTCTTTGTTACCTTCTCTCTTCCTCCTCCCTTTCTCTTTCTTACCTCCTCTCTCCTCCTCCTCCCTCGCCTTTCTCACTCTTCCCCTCCTCTATTCCCCCCTTTCTCCTTTCTTCCCCTCTCTTTCCTCCCTCCTCCTCCTCTCCCTCCTCTCTCCTCCTCCTCCTCCTCCTCCCTCCTCCTCCTCCTCCTCCTCCTCCTCCTCCTCCTCCTCCTCCTCCCTCGCCTCACTCTTCCCCTTCTCCTTTTCTCTTTCTTCTCCTCTCTCTTCCTCCTCCCTCGCCTCACTCTTTCCCTCTCTCCCTCTCCCCTCCATCTCTCCTTCTGTGTACGTGTCAATACGTACTTGATTATGCATACATACATAAATGCATACGTGTACATGGTACTTATACATGCATATAAATAGTGCTCATGCATACACATACATGATACTTATTCTTAATAGATAAACGCATACTAACACACACTTAAATAGGCATGAATGGATACAGGAATAAAACGCATGTATGGATATATTATTTCGTTTCCTTGTTCGTAAAGTTAAATATGCGAAGGAAGGAATTGGGAAATATTCTACTACTGTCTTAATTCTCCTCCGTCTTTCTTTTTCATCTCCATTTCTGCTTTCTTACTTTTTTTCTTCCTTATTATTCATTATTTTGTCTTTCCTCTTTCTCCCCCCCCTCCTTTCCCTTTAGATCGCTACGTCTCTGATTCCTTTATCCCTTTCCTATTTTCGTTCATAACTTTTGCACCCTTCCCCTTCCCTTCCTCGCCTTCCTCGCTTTCTTCTCCTTCTTCTCCTTCTTTTCCTTCTCCTTCTTCTCCTTCTCCTTCGTCCTACCCTTCCCATACATTCCTTTAGCCCCCTTCCTCCCCCTCCCCAACCGTTTTCTTCTACCCCTCCCTTCTTCCTTCATTCCTTCCTAACCCTTCCTTTGCCCCCCCCCCCTCCCAAACCATTTCCTTTAGCCCCCTCCCATCTTCCCTACTCCCAAACCCTTCCTTCAGCCCCTTCCTTCCCCTCCCGGACCCTTCCTTCGACCCTCCCCAACCCTTCCATCTCCCTTCCATCTCCCCTCCTTCTCTCCTCCTTCTCTCCTCCTTCTCTCTCCCCCCCCCAGGCCCTCCTTCTCTCTCCCCCCCCAGGCCCTCCTTCTCCCCTACCCCCCAACCTGTCGTACCTCCCCTACCCCCCTGGGCCGATTTCCCAAACCCTCTTTTCAGCCCCTTCCCTCTCCTCCGCACCCAGACCCTTCTCCCCTCCTACCACCGCTGCCCCCCCTCCCAGCCTCTCGTACCTCCCCTTTCCCCACCCTGCCCCCACCCTGCCCTACCTCCCCTACCCCCCCTGGGCCGATTTTCCCCCAGTTGTATTGACTCGGGCAGGCACTTGGCGTTACGGGGAGCGTGAAGACCCGGCGGGCAAGTGGTGTACATTAGCGACCGCCCGGTGAATATTGCAAAAGCAGAGTCAGCTGTGATGTGCCGCCCCCCTCCCTTCTCCCTTCTCTTCCTTTTTTCCATTTTCTTCCTCCTCCCTTCTCCCTTCTTTCTTGTCCTCCTCCTTCTCCTCCTCCTTCTCCTCCCTTCTTTCTTCTTTCTCCACCTTTCTGCTCCTTCTTCTCCTCCTCCCTCCTCCCTCCTCCACCTTTCTGCTCCTTCTTCTTCCTCCTCCTCCTCCTCCTCCTCCTGCCTCCTCCTCCTCCTCCTCCTCCTCCTCCTCCTTCCTCCCCTTCTCTCTCCCTTTCCTCCTCCCCCTTCTTCTCTCCTCCTCCTCCTCCTCCCCCCCTTCTTCTCTCTCTCTCCTCCTCCTCCCCCTTCTCTCCTCTTCCTCCTCCCCCCTTCTTCTCTCTCCTCCTCCTCCTCCTCCTCCTCCTCCTTCCTCCTCCTCCTCCTCTTCTCTCTCCTCTTCTCTCCCCTCCCCCTTCTTCTCTCTCCTCTTCCTCCTCCCCCCTTCTTCTCTCTCCTCCTCCTCCTCCCCCTTCTTCTCTCTCCCCTCCTCCTCCTCCCCTTCTTTTCCTCCTCCTCCCACTTCTTCTCTCTCCTCCTCCTCCTCCTCCCCCTTCTTCTCCTTCCACTTCTCCTCCTCTCCTCCCCCTCCTCCTCCTCCTCCTCCTGCTCCCTATTTCCCTCGACGTCCTGGGTGTAAGAATCGTCGTTTATTTACGTTTTATTATCCTATTTGTTTTTCTTCTCGTGTCTCCTCCTCCCACTCTTTTGCTGTGTTAATTCTTTTCTTGTACTTTGGTTTAAATGTTTTCTTTTTTTTTTTGTTTGATGTCTTGGTGATATTTTTTTTCTCCCCCTTTTACACATTCCTTTGTCTTCTTCCTCTCCCTTCTCCCTCTCCTCTCCCCCCTCCCTTTACTTGTCCTTCTCCCTTTCCCTTCTTTTACTTGTCCTTCTCCCTTTCCCTCCCTTTACTTGTCCTTCTCCCTTTCCCTCCCTTTACTTGTCCTTTTCCCTTCCCCTGTAGCCACCTACCCATCTGTCACAAATTTTCTTGTCTCTTTGCATGTTATCTGAAATGGATGTCGTGTTCGGTAATTGTTCTTCTCTCCTTTCTCTCTTCCCCTTTCTCCTCTTCTCTCCCATACCCCTTTTTTCTCTTTTCCCCTTTCTCCGCTTCTCTCCCATCCCCCTTTTTCTCTCTTCCCTTCTCTCTTCTCTCCCATCCCCTTTTTCTTTCTTCCCCTTTCTCCTCTTCTCTCCCATTCCCCCTATTCTCTCTTCCCCTTTCTCCTCTTCTCTCCCATCCCCCTTTTTCTCTCTTCCCCTTTCTTCTATTTTCTCCCCTCGCCCTGTTCCCCCTCTCGTCTCCCCTCGCCTACCCTTTTCATCCTCTCTCCCCTCACCTCCTCCCCTCACCTCCTCCCCTCCCTACATTGTTGTTTACGGTACGCTATGGGGGGGCGAGGGGGGGGGGGTGAGGGGAGACGCGTCGCTGGATGACACTTGTTGATCTATTTTTGTTGTCGTTGGCCGTTTTATTTTTCTAATCGATGTGTGGTACGGTTAAGGTGACGTCAGTGTGGCCGTGTGATCTATTTGTGTGGGGTCCAAGGGATGGTGACCTTTTTATTTGTTTTTTTTTTCTTTCGTGCTTTTTTTCTGCTATACGTTATGTGTGTCAGAGAAGAGCGCTCTCTCTACTCCTTGCTGGGAAAAAAAATATTCATTATACTCGTCTAGGGAGAGCATATCCGTGGCGTATCATCGAAATGGGTATACTTGCCACAGGCGAATGTTTACTTACACACTCTCTTTTCTCTTTCTCTCTCTCTTTCTCTCTTTCTCTCTTTCTCTCTTTCTCTCTTTCTCTCTTTCTCTCTTTCTCTCTCTTTCTCTCTTTCTCTCTCTTTCTCTCTCTTTCTCTCTCTCTCTCTCTCTCTCTCTCTCTCTCCCTCTCTCTCTCTCTCTCTCTCTCTCTCTCTCTCTCCCTCTCCCTCTCTCCCTCTCTCCCTCTCCCTCCCTCTCTCCCTCTCCCTCTCCCTCTCCCTCTCCCTCTCCCTCTCCCTCTCCCTCTCCCTCTCCCTCTCCTCTCCCTCTCCCCTCTTTCTCTTTCTCTTTCTCTCCCTCTCCCCCTCTTTCTCTTTCTCTCTCTCTCCCCCTCTCTCTCCCTCTCCCCCTCCCTCTCTCAGTCGTCAAGTGCGCCACAGAAAATCACGGCAGGTCGTCGCAGTCGTCATTCGTCCTGTAAAGTGGTCTCCCAAGGTCGTTTGTTGACACCTGCGTCGGGTCAGTCCACCTGCATCCAGCCGCAGCATCTGCTTAAGGTCACACCTGCGCGGAATTCGTGGCTGTTGCGCGCCTGCTTGCGTACGAGCGGGTTGATTGTGGGTGGTTTGTGGTTGGATGCTTGTGGGTGGTTTGTGGGTTGGATGCGTGTGTGTGGATTGTTTGTGGGTGGTTTGTGGGTTGGATGCGTATGTGTGGATTGTTTGAATGTGTGTGGGTGGTTTGTGGTGGTTTGTGGGTTGGATGCGTATGTGTGGATTGCTTGTGGGTGGTTTGTGGGTTGGATGCGTATGTGTGGATTGTTTGTGGGTGGTTTGTGGGTTGGATTTCTTTGTTGTTGTTTTCTTTGTAAATTTTATATTAGTTTGGGCGTATTCGTGTTTTGAATACTGTCTTTTTACTTTTTATATTTGTTTTGTTTTCCATCTCTCTCCCTCCTTTGCAGTTTGTTTCTCTCCTTATCACTATGAACTACCCATTTCTCTTTCCTCCTCCTCCTCCTGCCTTCTTCTTCTCCTCCTGCCTCCTCTTCCTCTGCCTTCTTCTTCTCCTCCTGCCTCCTCTTCCTCTGCCTTCTTCTTCTCCTCCTGCCTCCTCTTCCTCTGCCTTCTTCTTCTCCTCCTGCCTCCTCTTCCTCTGCCTTCTTCTTCTCCTCCTGCCTCCCTCTTCCTCCTGCCTTCTTCTTCTCCTCCTGCCTCCTCTTCCTCTGCCTTCTCCTTCCTCCTCCTCCCCTCCTCTCCTCTTCCTCGTCCTCCTTCCCCCTCCCTCCTCCTCCTCCTCCTCTTCCTCCTCATCTTCCTCCTCCTCCTCCCTCCTCCCCCCTCACCTCTGCCTCCTCCCTCCTCTTCCTCCTCGTCCTCTTCCTCCTTCCCCTTCCCCTTCCCCTTCCCCTTCCCCTTCCTACTCCTTCTCCTCCTTCTCCTCCTCCTCTTCCTCCTCGTCCTCCTCCTCCTCGTCCTCCCCATCCTAAAAGTAGTCCCGTCTCCGCGTCTTCCTGGCGTCGATGTCCGCACGCTTTGTGACGCGCACTTGTTTCTGTGGAATGTTTACCTTTTTTCTTTTGCGTTCGTCTTTCTGTTGTGTGTGTTTTTGTTCGTTTTTTTTGTTTGTTTTCGTCTGTTTTATGTTCTTTTTTTTGTTTGTTTTCGTCTGTTTTGTGTTCGTATTTTGTTTGTTTTCGTCTGTTTTGTGTTCGTTTTTTCTTTTGCGTTCGTCTTTCTATTGTCTGTGTTTTTGTTTGTTTTTGGCTGTTTTGTGTTCATTTTTTGTTTGTTTTCGTTTTTTCCGTGTCCTTTTTCATTTGCTTTTGTCCTTTTTTATATTTTTGTTTTTGTTATAAGGAGGAAATTGAATGAAAAAAAATAGAAAGGAAGGATGGTATATGTAGAGGAAGAAGGAAGAGAGAAGAAAGTAGATAGAAGATGATGTCGAAACGAGAGAACAAAGTTTAGGGAAACGTAGAGAAAGAGAGAAAGAGAGAAAGAGGGAAAGGATATGGAGAGGGGTGCGTAGAAAGAAAGAAAAGAAGGGAAAAAACTATTAGGAAGAAGGATATAGAGGAAGGAAGAGAGAAAAAGAAAGGTATAGAGGAAGAAAGAGAAAAAGAAAGTAGGAGAGGGGAAGAAGGAAGGAGAGGGAAAGAAAGAAAGAAAGATGTAGAGGAAGGAAGAGAGAAAAGGAAAAATATGTACAGGAAGGAAGAGAGAAAAGGAAAATTAAGTACAGGAAGGAAGAGAGAAATAGGAAAAAGATAAACAGGAAGGAAGAGAGGAAAAGGAAAAGATAAGGAGGAAGGAAGCGAGAAAATCAAAACGATGTAGAGGAAGGAAGCGAGAAAATCAAAACGATGTAGAGGAAGGAAGAGAGAAAAAAAAGAGAGAAAAAAGCAAAAAAATGTCGAAGAAGAAGAAGAAAAGAATGATAGAAGAAGAAGAAGAAGAAGAAGAAAAGAATGATAGAAGAAGAAGAAGAAGAAGAAGAAGAAGAAAGCAAGAGAGATGTAGAGTTTCGTCTTGAGCGGCTTCAGTAGGGCAGTCTGTTGCGTGTGTTTATATCTCGTTGTAGTTCTTCCTCGTTAATCCTTCTGTCTCTTCTGTGTCTTTATTTTCGTGCATATCGCATTGTCTTTCTTTTTTTCTTATTCTTCTTTTTTTTGGGGGGATTTCTTTCTTTCTTTTGTTTTCTTTCTTGTTTTGTTCAGGATTGTTATTGTTGTTGTTGCCGTTTCTGTTGTTGTTGTTTTTGGTATCATGCTATTAAGATTTATTATTTTATGGTTATCTTCGTTATTACGCCTATTTCGATAATCATCACTATCATATTATCATTTATATTCTTTTGTATTTATTTAGATAACACCGATAGTGATGATAATAATTATTATTAACATTTATGATAGTCATGATAACCGTAATATTAATTAACGGAAAAATAACCAGAAAAAAAGGAAAAAGAAAGAAAAAGAAAAAAAAAAAACTAACGAGACTTGAAGGCGCCCAAGTGTGAATGTACAGGGGGGGTGGGGGTAGGAGGCGTAGGACCCCCACCTTCATTGTTTATTTATGTTTATTATGCCTGTGCGTGTGTGCATGCCGTTGTTTGCGTCATTGTTTGTACAATTGTTTGTTTGTGATTGTTTAGTTGCCGTTTTTTTTATCTGGGTTTAATTACATTCAAGTCTACAGTCTAACCACACGGGTATGTAATGAGAGTGGATATAAACAAAAAAAGAAATGCAGAAGAATGAAACAAACGAACAAACAAACAAAAAGAACAAAATAAAACCCGGGAAAAAAGTCCATATCAACTTGGCTTCCAAAGGCAAGAAATAAATAAATAAAGCTCACAGAATTTAACGTCTGGGGAGAAACGGCAACGAGAAACCAAATCGGGCAGCCACTGAAGACGGGAGGGAGGGGAGGGGGAGGGGGGGGGGGGAAGGGGGGGGGGGAGAGTGAGTGAGGGAAGGGGGAATGAGGGGAAGGAGGAGGGAAGGGAAGGGGAGGAGGAGTGAGGGAAGGAAGGAGGAGGGGGAGGGAGATAGAAAGGGGGAGCGAGGAAGAGAAAGAAGGGGAAGGGAAATAGGAAGGTGTTCCGAGAAAGCGAAGGAGGCGGTGAGAGAGGAGCAAATAGATAAGGTAAGAGGAAGAGAGAAAGATGGAGAGAGAGAGAGAGAGATAGCAGGGGAGAAGTAAAGGATTGCCTAATTTAAGGCGGTCGTTTTTTTCTCTCCTCAGCAGCTACCTATCCCGCCATATTGGTACGAGAACGCACGCAGACTAAAAAAAAAACTTAGATTAGCATTAGGAAATAAAAAACCATAACAGCACACAAATGAAAGAAAAAGATAATGATAAAGAATATAAATAGATCGAGAGACGTTTGATTCCCGCGGCGTCACAGAGTCGCATGTTCCGACGCACTGTCTCGAACGCCGGCGCCGAAACCGAAGCCGAAGCCAACGGCAAGATATCTCCGGGTGTAATTTTCTTCGCCCAGTGTTTTATGCGTTCGGACGAGTTATGCCACGTGCACATGCAATCTCCGACGTGGCCGTCGATATAAATGATATAAAAATACGGGTTCGTCCTTTTGAGGTCGAACAGCGTCTGCGACAAATAATAAAAAAAAGACAAGAAAAAAAAAAAAATGGCGTCGATAACAAATGCAGCGCACGCACGGCCTCTAGGAAGGGGTTCGGGATAAGCTGATGCAGAAGACACGCACAGACAGACACACACTGACACTTCGAGACAGACGCAGACACTATGATATGCATTGAGGTGCGGGGTACATGTCGTTGTCTTCATGGAGAGTTTTTGCTTTCTCTCTCTCTCTCTTCTCTTTCTTTCTCTCTTCTTTCTTTCTCTCTCTTCTTTCTCTCTCTCTTTTTTCTCTCTCTCTTTTTTCTCTCTCTCTTTTTTCTCTCTCTCTTCTTTCTCTCCTTCTTCTCTCCCTTTCTCTTTCTCTCTCTCTTCTTTCTCTCTCTCTTCTTTCTCTCTCTCTTTCTTTCCTTTCTCTCTCTTCTTTCTCTCTCTCTTTCTTTCTCTCTCTCTCTCTCTTTCTCTCTTTCTCTCTCTCTTCTTTCTCTCTCTCTTCTTTCTCTCTCTCTTCTCTCTCTTTCTCTTCTTTCTTCTCTCTTCTCTCTCTTTCTCTTCTCTCTTCTCTCTCTTTCTCTTCTCTCTCTCTCTCTCATCTCTCTCTCTCTCTCTTCTCTCTCTCTTCTCTCTCTCTTCTCTCTCTCTCTCTCTCTCTCTCTTCTCTCTCTCTCTCTCTCTCTCTCTCTCTCTCTTCTCTCTCTCTCTCTCTCTCTCTCTCTCTCTCTCTTTCTCTCTCTCTTTCTCTTTCTCTTTCTCTTTCTCTCTCTCTCTCTCTCTCTCTGTCTTAGTCTGTGTATCTGTCTATCTCTCTCTCTCTCTCTCTCTCTCTCTCTCTCTCTCTCTCTCTCTCTCTCTCTGCCCTCGTCTCTCTCTCTCTCTCTCTCTCTCTCTCTCTCTCTCTCTTCTCTCTCTCTCTCTTTCTTTCTCTCTCTCTCTCTCTCTCTCTCTCTCTCTCTCTCTCTCTCTTTCTTCTCTCTCTCTTCTCTCTCTCTCTCTCTCTCTCTCTTTCTTTCTCTCTCTCTTTTCTTTCTTTCTCTCTTCTTTCTTTCTCTCTCTTCTTTCTCTCTCTCTTTTTTCTCTCTCTCTTTTTTCTCTCTCTCTTTTTTCTCTCTCTCTTCTTTCTCTCTCTCTTCTTTCTCTCTCTCTTCTTTCTCTCTCTCTTCTTTCTCTCTCTCTTTCTTTCTCTCTCTCTTCTTTCTCTCTCTCTTCTTTCTCTCTCTCTTCTTTCTCTCTCTCTTCTTTCTCTCTTTCTCTTCTTTCTCTCTCTCTTCTCTCTCTCTCTCTCTCTCTCTCTCTCTCTCTCTCTCTCTCTCTCTCTCTCTCTCTCTCTCTCTCTCTCTCTCTCTCTCTCTCTCTCTCTCTCTCTCTCTTCTCTCTCTCTTCTCTCTCTCTCTCTCTCTCTCTCTCTCTCTCTCTCTCTCTCTCTCTCTCTCTCTCTTCTCTCTCTCTCTCTCTCTCTCTCTTTTTTCTCTTTCTCTTTCTCTCTCTCTCTGTCTCTCTCTTTCTCTTTCTCTTTCTCTCTCTCTCTCTTTTTTCTCTTTCTCTTTCTCTCTCTCTCTCTCTTTTTTCTCTTTCTCTTTCTCTTTCTCTCTGTCTCTGTCTCTCTCTTTCTCTTTCTCTTTCTCTCTCTCTCTTTTTTCTCTTTCTCTTTCTCTCCTTTCTCTCCTTTCTCTCCTTTCTCTCCTTTCTCTCCTTTCTCTCTTTTTCTCTTTTTCTCTTTTTCTCTTTTTCTCTTTTTCTCTTTTTCTCTTTTTCTCTTTTTCTCTTTTTCTATTTTTCTCTTTTTCTCTTTTTCTCTTTTTCTCTTTTTCTCTTTCTCTCTTTTTCTCTCTCTTTCCTCTCCCTCTCCCTCTCCCTGAGAAAAGAAAAAAAAACGGAAAAAGAAATGTGTATAACAATGTTTATTAAGCGTTTTCGTCTTGGAATTTTATTTAAATTGAAGTCTTACGTGTCTGTGTATGCATGTAATGTATGTATGTATATATGTATGTGTGTGTGTATGCGTGCGTTTGTGTGTGTGTGTGTGTCTGTGTCTGTGTCTGTGTCTGTGTCTGTCTGCTTTGGGACCTTACGTGTGTGTGTAAGTGTGTGTGTGTCTGTATCTGTCTGCTTTGCGATCCTATGCGTGTATGTCTGTATCTGTGTCTGTGTATACCTGCGTTAGGTAAGCGATCTGGGGCGGGTGTAGAGAAGGGAATGGGGGGAAGGGGGGGGAGGGGGCGTGGAAGCGGTTGATTGATCTTATTGCTCTGTTTTATAGTCGTCTGCGTGATTGGGTTCTGTCGGTTGTGCGTCTGCGAATAACTCTTGCTTTTTTATGGCTCGTGTAAACATTTCTTAATTTTTTTTGGCTTGGTGTGGTTGTGTCGGTGGCTCTTTTTTCGTTTGTTTGCGTCTTTCTTTCTTTTTTTTGGGTGGGGGTCTGAGTTATTATTTTTTTAAATTTCTTTTGTTTTAATTCTCCAGAAGGTAGGTTTTATTTTTTATTTATTTATTTTTTTTTATTCCTCAGTACGCACATAAGGTCTATAAGCGGTGGTGCATGACGACCTAAAGCTGGCACGAATGCTGTTGTAATTGCTGCAAAACAAACAAACAAACAAACAAGAAAGCAAGCAAAGCCAACCCCACGGCAACAGCAAACAGCTGGTGGGATAGGGCTTGGGGGGGAGGGGGGGAGGTGGTTGACTACGGCGCTGCTTTGAGGGGGGGGGGGGCGTAATCAGCGGCTGTGTGCTGGGGTGGGGTGGGGAGGAAAGGAGGAGGAGGAGGGGAGAAGGTAGGGAAGGGGAAGGAAGGAGGGAAGGTGAAGGGAGGAGAGAAAGAAGTGAGGAAGGAAGGGAGGAGAGAAAGAAGTGAGGAAGGAAGGGAGGAGAGAAAGGAAGTAGGGGGGAGGAGGTAAGGGAGGTGAGAAAGGAGTAAGGGTGGTGGGGGAAGGGAGGAGGGAAAGGAAGGAGGGAGGAAGGGAGGAGAGAAAGGGAGGGAGGGGTAAGGGGGAAGGGAGGAGAGAAAGGAGGGAGGGGGGAGGGGAAGCAGGTGGAGGAGGGGGAAAGACGGGAAAAGGGAGGAGGTGGAAGAGGGAAGAAAAAGAAAATCTGGAGGAAACGGAATAGGAAAATGGGGAGTATGCATAGGAGTAATGGGGAAGGGGTGTTAGGGGAGGGAAGGAGGAGAAGGAGGAGGAAGAGGAATGAGAGAGAGGAGAGAGAACAGGTGTCGGAGAGGAAAGAGGAAGTGGAAGAGGGGAGAGAACAGGTGTCGGAGAGGAAAGAGGAAGAGGGGAGAGAACAGGTGTCGGAGAGGAAAGAGGAAGTGGAAGAGGGGAGAGGAGAGGAGAGGAGAGGGAAGGAAGGCACCCAGGCGACATGGCGAGGGGACGGAGAGGAGGAGGGAGGTATGCAAACGATGTGAGAAAGAAACGAAAGATTAAGGTAGGAGGAAATGCGGAAAGAATAGACGGAGAGAGAATAGAGGACGGGGAGAAATATAGAAAGAGAGGGTGAAAGGGAAAGTGGAAGAAAGGGAGAGGAAAGGATAGAAGAGAGAGAGAGAGAGAGAGAGAGAGAGAGAGAGAAAGTTGTGCGGGATTAATAGATAAATAGATAAATAAATGGATAGATATATAGATATGAGAGAGATCAGTGAGACCGATTAGGCGGAGGAAGTTGAAAAGGCGAGTTGGGGGGGGAAGGTGGAGTAAGAACGATATTCAACCCAAGAATGGGGACAGTGCTGAGAGTGGGGGTGGGGGAGTGGGGGGTTAGGGGGGGTGAGAGGGCGATTGAACGCGGCGTCGACATCGTCAAGAGACGGGAAGGGGGGGAGTGGGGAGTGGGGAGTGGGGGGGGGTCAGGGCTTTGATTGATGTAAAAAAGGCTTGACGAAGTGGAGGAGAGGGGGGTTGGGGGGTTGGGGTGTGGGGGGTACTTAGAAGGAGTGGGGAGAAGGGAGGAAGAAAAGAATGGAAGAAACTTGGAATGGGGGAAATGGAGGTATTATGTAAGAAGAAAGGGGGGGGGGGGAAGGAAAGGGCTTATAGAGCAGATTAGGAGAATAAAAGTAGATAGAAGGATCTGGAAGAAGAAAGGGGAAGGAGAAAAGGAGGCTATAGGGAAGAGGAAGAAGAGCAGGAGGAATTGACGAAGTTAGTGTAATGGGAAGGAAATGAGGAGAAATTGGAGGGAATGAGGGAAGGACGATAAGAACGCAGTAAAGGGGAAAGAATAGGAACCAATAAGAAATTCAACGATCCGACCTTGTCATAAAAAGCATATTGGTTATGAAAGGAAATGACAGCGCAGGGGAAGAAAGGAGGGAGCCGAGAAAACAAGACAAAAAAAAAAGAAGAGCGAGGGAGGGACGGAAAGATGGAGGAATACGAAAGAATTGGAGGATAAAGAATTGGAGGATAAAGAATTGGAGGATAAAGAATTGGAGGATAAAAGAATTGGAGGATAAAAGAATTGGAGGATAAAAGAACTGGAGGATAAAGAACTGGAGGATAAAGAACTGGAGGATAGAGAACTGGAGGATAAAGAACTGGAGGATAAAGAACTGGAGGATAAAGAACTGGAGGATAAAGAACTGGAGGATAAAGAACTGGGGGATAAAGAACTGGAGGATAAAGAACTGGAGGATAAAGAACTGGGGGATAAAGAACTGGGGGATAAAGAACTGGAGGATAAAGAACTGGAGGATAAAGAACTGGAGGATAAAGAACTGGAGGATAAAGAACTGGAGGATAAAGAACTGGGGGATAAAGAACTGGGGGATAAAGAACTGGGGGATAAAGAACTGGGGGATAAAGAACTGGGGGATAAAGAACTGGGGGATAAAGAACTGGGGGATAAAGAACTGGGGGATAAAGAACTGGGGGATAAAGAACTGGAGGATAAAGAACTGGAGGATAAAGAACTGGAGGATAAAGAACTGGAGGATAAAGAACTGGAGGATAAAGAACTGGAGGATAAAGAACTGGAGGATAAAGAACTGGAGGATAAAGAACTGGAGGATAAAGAACTGGAGGATAAAGAACTGGAGGATAAAGAACTGGAGGATAAAGAACTGGAGGATAAAGAACTGGAGGATAAAGAACTGGAGGATAAAGAACTGGAGGATAAAGAACTGGAGGATAAAGAACTGGAGGATAAAGAACTGGAGGATAAAGAACTGGAGGATAAAGAACTGGAGGATAAAGAACTGGAGGATAAAGAACTGGAGGATAAAGAACTGGAGGATAAAGAACTGGAGGATAAAGAACTGGAGGATAAAGAACTGGAGGATAAAGAACTGGAGGATAAAGAACTGAAGGATAAAGAACTGGAGGATAAAGAATCTGGAGTGATAAAGAACTGGAGGATAAAGAACTGGAGGATAAAGAACTGGAGGATAAAGAACTGGAGGATAAAGAACTGGAGGATAAAGAACTGGAGGATAAAGAACTGGAGGATAAAGAACTGGAGGATAAAGAACTGGAGGATAAAGAACTGGAGGATAAAGAACTGGAGGATAAAGAACTGGAGGATAAAGAACTGGAGGATAAAGAACTGGAGGATAAAGAACTGGAGGATAAAGAACTGGAGGATAAAGAACTGGAGGATAAAGAACTGGAGGATAAAGAACTGGAGGATAAAGAACTGGAGGATAAAGAACTGGAGGATAAAGAACTGGAGGATAAAGAATCGGAGGATAAAGAATCGGAGGATAAAGAATCGGAGGATAAAGAATCGGAGGATAAAGAATCGGAGGATAAAGAATCGGAGGATAAAGAATCGGAGGATAAAGAATCGGAGGATAAAGAATCGGAGGATAAAGAATCGGAAACTGTGAGTCGGGGAGAGAACTTTCATCCACGGAGACGGCTGCAGCAGCTCCGTGTCTCGCCCTGCGTGAACAATTCTAACTTCTGGGCTGAAAGAGCCTGAACTTCCGAGTATCGATATGCAGGCAGCTTTGTGACGAATGCCCGACGCCAGCTGATACAGACAGACACAGACAGACATAGACAGACACAGACATAGACAGACACAGACACAGACAGACATAGACAGACACAGACACAGACAGACAGACATAGAGAGACACAGACAGACAGACAGACATAGACAGACAGACAGACAGACATAGACAAGCATAGACAGACATAGACAGACACAGACAGACATAGACACAGACACACAGACATAGACAGACAGACAGACATAGACAGACAGACAGACAGATGCAGACATGGACAGACACAGACACACATAGAGAGACACAGACAGACATAGAGAGACACAGACAGACATAGAGAGACACACAGACATAGACAGACACAGACAGACATAGAGAGACACAGACAGACATAGAGAGACACAGACAGACATAGAGAGACACAGACAGACATAGAGAGACACAGACAGACATAGAGAGACATAGACAGACATAGAGAGACATAGACAGACATAGAGAGAGACACAGACAGACATAGAGAGACACAGACAGACATAGAGAGACACAGACAGACATAGAGAGACACAGACAGACATAGAGAGACACAGACAGACATAGAGAGAGACACAGACAGACATAGAGAGACATAGACAGACATAGAGAGACACAGACAGACATAGAGAGAGACACAGACAGACATAGAGAGACATAGACAGACATAGAGAGACATAGACAGACACGGACAGACATATACAGACATATACAGACATAGACAGACAGACATAGACATAAAAAAGTGATAGCGATGAGGGTTAAGATGGGAAAACGTGTATTTTCTTACAGCGATGAATGTCGGGATGTGAGCGCTGGGAGACATCTTCAAGTTTAAATTCAATGCATTTATTTATGGGTTTGTTCTTTTATGCTTTCCTGTTGAGTAAGGAGAAAAAAAAGAAAGCTCTAGTGTACAGAGTAGTAAGCATATGCATATGGTTTTAGTCACACTCATATTCTTAAAACGCTCAGGTCCCCAAACGCCGCAGTGCTATTTTTGGCAACACGTTTGTGAACTTGAGCAGACACAGTTGGTCGTCTTGTGTAAATAGAATGTGGGTAGCCGTGTCCGCAGACTTTATCCGATGACACCCTTCAGTGGCCTCTCTCGTCTCTTGGCTTTCAGTGTGCCGGATATTCGTTGTTTGTTTTTGTTTGCGAGGATTAGTGTGCCTCTGTACGTTGTTTTGGTGGTGTTTTGTGGGGTTTGGTGTATATATGTACTTTGGTTTTGTGAGGTTTAGTGCACATATGTACGTTGTTTTGTTGGCCGTTTGTGGGGTTTGGTGTATATATGTACGTTGTTTGTGAGTCTTTTGTGGGGTTTGGTGCACATATGTACGTTGTCTGTGGGTCTTTGTGAGGGTGATCGTGTGGATTTTGAAACCATGAAGCGGATATATGTGAGGATGTGAGTTCGTTTTTAAACTGACCTACATTTAGCCCTATGAAAAGGTTACCGCGGACTATATCGATTGTTTTTATTGATCAGCACTTGAGTTGGTGCGCGCGGCCTCGTGTGTACGTACGTGTGTGTGCATGTGCGTGGGGCTAGGAACTTGTTTGGGGGCCTCGTGTGTACGTACGTGTGTGTGTGCATGTGCGTGGGGCTAGGAACTTGTTTGGGGGCCTCGTGTGTACGTACGTGTGTGTGTGCATGTGCGTGGGGCTAGGAACTTGTTTGGGGGCCTCGTGTGTACGTACGTGTGTGTGTGCATGTGCGTGGGGCTAGGAACTTGTTTGGGGGCCTCGTGTGTACGTACGTGTGTGTGTGTGCATGTGCGTGGTGCTAGGAACGTGTTTGGGAGCCTCGTGTGTACGTACGTGTGTGTGTGCATGTGCGTGGGGCTAGGAACTTGTTTGGGGGCCTCGTGTGTACGTACGTGTGTGTGTGCATGTGCGTGGTGCTAGGAACTTGTTTGGGGGCCTCGTGTGTACGTACGTGTGTGTGCATGTGCGTGGGGCTAGGAACTTGTTTGGGGGCCTCGTGTGTACGTACGTGTGTGTGCATGTGCGTGGGGCTAGGAACTTGTTTGGGGGCCTCGTGTGTACGTACGTGTGTGTGCATGTGCGTGGGGCTAGGAACTTGTTTGGGGGCCTCATGTGTACGTACGTGTGTGTGCATGTGCGTGGGGCTAGGAACGTGTTTGGGGGCCTCGTGTGTACGTATGTGTGTGTGCATGTGCGTGGGGCTAGGAACTTGTTTGGGGGCCTCGTGTGTACGTACGTGTGTGTGTGCATGTGCGTGGGGCTAGGAACGTGTTTGGGGGCCTCGTGTGTACGTACGTGTGTGTGCATGTGCGTGGGGCTAGGAACTTGTTTGGGGGCCTCGTGTGTACGTACGTGTGTGTGCATGTGCGTGGGGCTAGGAACTTGTTTGGGGGCCTCGTGTGTACGTACGTGTGTGTGCATGTGCGTGGGGCTAGGAACGTGTTTGGGGGCCTCGTGTGTACGTATGTGTGTGTGCATGTGCGTGGGGCTAGGAACTTGTTTGGGGGCCTCGTGTGTACGTACGTGTGTGTGTGCATGTGCGTGGGCTAGGAACGTGTTTGGGGGCCTCGTGTGTACGTACGTGTGTGTGCATGTGCGTGGGGCTAGGAACTTGTTTGGGGGCCTCGTGTGTACGTACGTGTGTGTGCATGTGCGTGGGGCTAGGAACTTGTTTGGGGGCCTCGTGTGTACGTACGTGTGTGTGCATGTGCGTGGGGCTAGGAACGTGTTTGGGGGCCTCGTGTGTACGTATGTGTGTGTGCATGTGCGTGGGGCTAGGAACTTGTTTGGGGGCCTCGTGTGTACGTACGTGTGTGTGTGCATGTGCGTGGGGCTAGGAACGTGTTTGGGGGCCTCGTGTGTACGTACGTGTGTGTGCATGTGCGTGGGGCTAGGAACTTGTTTGGGGGCCTCGTGTGTACGTACGTGTGTGTGCATGTGCGTGGTGCTAGGAACTTGTTTGGGGTTAGGGACGATTAGCGGGGGAACAGGTAGATGATGCCAATCGGTAAACATGAAAAATGGATAGGTGATGGAAATTACTTCCGTTTTTCTTTCTTTTTTTTTTGTCTGTCTGTCTTTCTCTTTTTCTCTTTCTCTTTCTCTTTCTCTTTTTCTCTCTCTTTCCCTCTTCTCTCTCTGTCTCTCTCTCTCTCTCTCTCCCCCTCTCTCTCCCTCCCTCTCTCTCTCTCTCTCTCTCTCTCTCTCTCTCTCTCTTTCTCTTTCTCTTTATTACTCTTTTTTCACACTCTCTCTCTTTCTCGCCTTCTCTCCCTTAGCCTCCTTCTTTCTCCCTTTCTCTCGCTTTCTCTTGCGCTTTCTCTTCATCTTTCTCTCGGTCTCCTCTCACTCCCCCCTCCTTCCCCCTCCTCTCTAGTAGAAGTTCCATGATTTTCCAAAACCAGACAGAATGCACCTCCCCCCCCCTCCCTCCCAGCCCGCGAAACGACGAATAAGTAGAAAAAAACCATTCGATTCGGAAATATCTTTATATTTTTTCTGTATTTACTATTATTATTATTATTATTATTATTACTATTATTACTATTATTACTATTATTACTATTATTACTATTATTACTATTATTACTATTATTACTATTATTACTATTATTACTATTATTACTATTATTACTATTATTATTATTATATTTTTTTCCTTTTTTTGCCTAATATTTGGTTGCGTAAGGGCACTGCAAAGCCGGCTGTACTCCTTATCAAGGACAGGGGGCGATTGCGTCACATCACACCATAGGGCTTCATTCTACCTGGGTCGACGGTAGGGGGTGGGAGGGGGTTGTGGGGGGGAGAAGAGGGGATGCAGTTGATGTTTGATTGACAGGATTCCAGATGTGGGACAGTGGAGGGGTACGTGCGGGGAGCTTCATGTACGTGGAATGTTCTAGAAGGAGGAGGAGGAAGGAGGAAGGAGGAAGGCGAAAGGAGGAAGAGGAGTAGGAAGGAAGGAGGGAGGAGGAGGAGAAGAAGAAGGAGAAGGAGGAGGAGGAAGGAGGGAGGAGGAGGAGGAGGATTTTCGAGAGCGCCCCAGCCATGGCTTCGGCGGCGGCGGCGGCGGCGGCGGTGGCGGCGGCGGCGGTGGCGGTGGCGGCGGCGGCGGCGGCAGCAGCAGGGCGTAGCTTACACGAAGGTTCGGATTAAAGGTGGTGTGGCCGCTGCTGTTGCCTCTGCTGCCTCTGCTGCCTCTGCTGCCTGCTGGTGATGGTGGTGAGGGGGGGGAGGGGGGAGAGGGGGAAGGGCAGCTTCGGCGACCGTGTGGCCAGTCGTGTTGTACAGGACGTGCACGTGAACGTATGTGCGTGTGCGTCTCCCTCCCCCTCCTCCCTCCCTCACCCCACCCCCTTACCCCTTTCCCCTTTCCCCTGCCCACCCCTCCCCCCTCCCCCTCCCTTACCACTCTATACGCCTGTAGATCGATTATGCCTCCCCGCCCACTCCCGCCCACCCACCCACCCCGCTGGCCCGCGGCGGTGGCGGTGGAGCTGTGTGTGAGGTGGAGTAGTGGAGCACGTGGGCTGTGTGTGCCTTTTTCCCTACTATTCTTGAAAGCTGCTCGTCGATAGAGGAACGAGTCGTGTGTGTGTGTGTGTGTGTGTGTGTGTGTGTGTGTGTGTGTGTGTGTGTGTGTGTGTGTCTGTGTGTGCCTTTTTCCCGACTATTCTTGAAAGGTGCTCGTCGATAGAGGAGCGAGTCGTGTGTGGAGGGGAAGGTGTGTGTGTGTGTGTGTGTTTGTGTGTGTGTGTGTGTGTGTGTGTGTGTGTGTGTGTGTGTGTGTGTGTGTGTGGCTGCATGTGTGTGTGTGTGTGTGTGTGTCTGGCTGCGTGTGTGTGTGTGTGTGTGTGTTTGGCTACGTGTGTGTGTGTGTTTTGCTACGTGTGTGTCTGATTTTGCGTGTGCATGTTTATTTAAGAGGAATGTACAGTTATTTTATTTTGGATTTAGATAAGTGCCATTCTACGCCTTTTCTCAGACCATCAAGTATAATTATCCAGATTAACAAGTAAACCCGACAAAACAACAAAATCCTTCCCATGACAACTACGCCATGTTGAACCATTGTTGTTGTTTTTTTTGTTTCCTTTTTTTTTCGCTCAATTCATAGCTCATTTGCAACAATCTTCTTCCGCCGTTGCACACGCCGATGCGATTTTGCAATATGGAGGGCCGTATTAATTTTTTTTTTTTCCTTCGAATCCGGTGTAATGACTTCGATTGCAAGGTTGATTAATCCTTGGCTAAGTCCAGAGCTTCGTAATTTTAGGCGTGGGTATGGTGGGGGGGTTAGGAAGGGGGGGTATGGAGGAGGGGGAGGGGAGGGGAGGAAGGGGGGTATGGAGGGGAGGGGAGGGGAGGAAGGGGGGGTATGGAGGGGAGGGGAGGGGAGGAAGGGGCGGGGGGCAAGGGGATGTAGGAGTGTTACGAGTTCTTGGTTTAACGTCATGTTCTTCTACTCATAACTGTGTTTGTGTCTGTCTGTTTGTCTGTGTATCTGTTTGTTTACCGAATTGTCTGCTTATCTACACCTTTTTGTATCTGATTATCATGTTTTTCTCTGTCTGTCTGTCTGTCTCTGTCTGTGTGCGTCATGCTTATCCCTTTGTCTTGTGTATAAGCTGTCTGTCTGTCTGCCTATCAGCTCACTTGCTGATTTCTCTTGTCTGTCGGATTAATGGTCTCGTGTCTGTATATCGACATGTCTGTATAGATATATATGCATGTCTGTTAAATTGTCTGTGTATCTAATTGACTGTCGCCCTCCTGATTGAGTGTCTCATTTTGTAAGTGCCATCTGTCCTTGTAAGTGAACGTTTGAAGTAAAATTCTTGTCCTTGTAAGTGAACGTTTGAAATCGAATTCTTGTCCTTGTAAGTGAACGTTTGAAATCGAATTCTTGTCCTTGTAAGTGAACGTTTGAAATCGAATTCTTGTCCTTGTAAGTGAACGTTTGAAATCGAATTCTTGTCCTTGTAAGTGAACGTTTGAAATCGAATTCTTGTCCTTGCAAGTGAACGTTTGAAATCGAATTCTTGTCCTTGTAAGTGAACGTTTGAAATCGAATTCCTGTCCTTTGTAAGTGAACGTTTGAAATCGAATTCTTGTCCTTGTAAGTGAACGTTTGAAATCGAATTCTTGTCCTTGTAAGTGAACGTTTGAAATCGAATTCTTGTCCTTGTAAGTGAACGTTTGAAATCGAATTCTTGTCCTTGTAAGTGAACGTTTGAAATCGAATTCTTGTCCTTGTAAGTGAACGTTTGAAATCGAATTCTTGTCCTTGTAAGTGAACGTTTGAAATCGAATTCTTGTCCTTGTAAGTGAACGTTTGAAATCGAATTCTTGTCCTTGTAAGTGAACGTTTGAAATCGAATTCTTGTCCTTGTAAGTGAACGTTTGAAATCGAATTCTTGTCCTTGTAAGTGAACGTTTGAAATCGAATTCTTGTCCTTGTCAGTGAACGTTTGAAGTCGAATTCTTGTCCTTGTAAGTGAACGTTTGAAATCGAATTCTTGTCCTTGTAAGTGAACGTTTGAAATCGAATTCTTGTCCTTGTAAGTGAACGTTTGAAATCGAATTCTTGTCCTTGTAAGTGAACGTTTGAAATCGAATTCTTGTCCTTGTAAGTGAACGTTTGAAATCGAATTCTTGTCCTTGTAAGTGAACGTTTGAAATCGAATTCTTGTCCTTGTAAGTGAACGTCTGAAATCGAATTCTTGTTCTTGTAAGTGAACGTTTGAAATCGAATTCTTGTCCTTGTAAGTGAACGTTTGAAATCGAATTCTTGTCCTTGTCAGTGAACGTTTGAAATCGAATTCTTGTCCTTGTAAGTGAACGTTTGAAGTAAAATTCTTGTCCTTGTAAGTGAACGTTTGAAATCGAATTCTTGTCCTTGTAAGTGAACGTTGAAATCGAATTCTTGTCCTTGTCAGTGAACGTTTGAAATCGAATTCTTGTCCTTGTAAGTGAACGTTTGAAATCGAATTCTTGTCCTTGTAAGTGAACGTTTGAAATCGAATTCTTGTCCTTGTAAGTGAACGTTTGAAATCGAATTCTTGTCCTTGTAAGTGAACGTTTGAAATCGAATTCTTGTCCTTGTAAGTGAACGTTTGAAATCGAATTCTTGTCCTTGTAAGTGAACGTTTGAAATCGAATTCTTGTCCTTGTAAGTGAACGTTTGAAATCGAATTCTTGTCCTTGTAAGTGAACGTTTGAAGTAAAATTCTTGTCCTTGTAAGTGAACGTTTGAAATCGAATTCTTGTCCTTGTAAGTGAACGTTTGAAATCGAATTCTTGTCCTTGTAAGTGAACGTTTGAAATCGAATTCTTGTCCTTGTAAGTGAACGTTTGAAATCGAATTCTTGTCCTTGTAAGTGAACGTTTGAAATCGAATTCTTGTCCTTGTAAGTGAACCTTTGAAATCGAATTCTTGTCCTTGTAAGTGAACGTTTGAAATCGAATTCTTGTCCGTGTAAGTGAACGTTTGAAATCGAATGCCTGTCCTTGTAAGTGAACGTTTGAAATCGAATTCTTGTCCTTGTAAGTGAACGTTTGAAATCGAATGCCTGTCCTTGTAAGTGAACGTTTGAAATCGAATTCTTGTCCTTGTAAGTGAACGTTTGAAATCGAATTTTACCCAACCACTTGTCCCAAAGTGAACGTTTGAAATCGAATTCCTTGTCTCATGTGGTAAGTGAACGTTTGAAATCGAATTCTTGTCCTTGTAAGTGAACGTTTGAAATCGAATGCTTGTCCTTGTAAGTGAACGTTTGAAATCGAATGCTTGTCCTTGTAAGTGAACGTTTGAAATCGAATGCTTGTCCTTGTAAGTGAACGTTTGAAATCGAATTCTTGTCCTTGTAAGTGAACGTTTGAAGTAAAATTCTTGAAAAGAGTTACTTACACGTGGCGAGGGACAGAGCCTTGTGAAATGCCACAAAGGAAATCCGTTTTCTCGAAGGTCTTTTCCGTCAGATAGAAAGAAGGTAAATTTAGCCAATCAGAGGATCGGATACATTTCTGTTTATGTGGATTGATTGTTTTGCTTTTTGTTTGTGTCCGTAAGTAAGTTTCTTTGTTTGTGTTTGTGTCCGTAAGTTTCTTTGTTTGTGTTTGTGTCCGTGTAGTCGTGCGTGTGTGGTCCTTCCGCTGTGCCACCCCCCCCCCCCCCCGCCCGATAAAAATGTTTCTATATATTTTTTTTCCCAATCACAAATTTACAAAATATATCTAATTACCAAATTATGTTGTTTGTTTATATCGGCCGTTGTAATGGAACTAATAAAGAATGGCCTAATCTGGTGGTGGTAGAGAAAGAAGGGAGGGAAATAGGGAGAGAAGTGTGAATGGAAAGAGGGAATAAGGAAAAGGAGGAGGAAGGGGAGAGGAGAATGAAGGAAGGGAAGGAGGGAAAAGAAGAACAAGAAGGAGGAGGAAGAGGAAGAGGAAGGGGATTAAGAGGATTAAGAGGAGGAAGAATAGGGAGGAGAGAATGGAGGGAGGGAAAAGAAGGAGGAGGAGGAGGAAGAGGAAGAGGAAGGGGATTAAGAGGAGGAAGAATAGGGAGGAGAGAATGGAGGGAGGGAGGGAGGGAGGAGGTGAGTGAAGGAGGGAAGGGAGGAAGGAAGTAGGGGAGTGAGGGAAGGACGGGAGGAGGGAGGAAAATAAGTATCGAAAAAGTAGTAAGGGGGGATAGGGGGTAGGGCAAGGCGTAGGGAGGGAGAGGAAGGGAGAGGGAGGGAGAGGGGAGGTCCCTTGCTTCTATGGCTGGGAGTCAGACCCTGGCGAGGCTGTAGTGATGAATGGCACCCGATGTTTTTTTATTTTTTATTTTTTTTATTTCACTTTGCATTTTTTCTCCCCGCCGCTGCCGTCTTTCCTTTTATTAGATTTTTTCCCCTCTTTTTCTCCTCTTCTTTTTTTTCTCTCTCTCTCTCCTATTGCTCCTTCTTTTCATTCCTTTTTTTTCTCTCTCTCTCTCCTATTACTCCTTCTTTTCATTCCTTTTTTTTTCTCTCTAGTTTTTTTTCTTTTCTTTTTTTCTTTTTTCTTTTTCCCTTACGGGCTTTTTGCGAAAGTGTTCTTGTAGGCATCGTAGGTTCCGGTTGTTTGTTGTGTGTTGCGGGGGCCGCTCTTTTGCCGTGGTTAGTGCAGTGGTTGTGTTGCGATTGGCGATTGGTAGGTGATTAGGGATAAGTGGCTGGCGATTGGGGACAGGTGATGAGTGAATGGCGATTGTTAATAGATAGGTAATTGGGAATTCGTAATAGATAGGTGATCGGGGTTTTGTGATTGGTAGGTGATTAGGGATAAGTGATGTGACTGATAGGTGATTAGGGATAAATGATGTGACTGTTAATTGGTGATTAGTGACTGGTGATTGCTAATAGACAGGCGATTGGGGATGGGTGACTGGTGATTCGTAATAGATAGGTGATTGGGATGGATGACTGGTGATTGGTGATGAGTTATCGGCGCCTGAGGACGGGTGATTGGTGCCTGGTTATTAAAAACAGATGATTGGAATGAGTGAGAGGTGCCAGCTGATTGGAGATTGGGAGTAGATAAGTATCTGAGGAGGGATGATTGGTGATTGTGATTGTGATTAAGGATTTAGGGTTAAAGTGGTGAGTTTTGTAACAGTATTGTGCTCTGGCGATGGTGGTGGTGATGATGATGATGATAGCCTTAGAAGTCATAATTATGATAAAGGTAAAAATAACAATTATGGTAATATTGGTGGTGGTGATGATGATGATAATGGTGATATGGTAATGAAGATGGTAATGATATGATAATGGTGATAAGGATATGGTAATGGTGATAATGATATGGTTATGGTGATAATGATATGGTAATGATGTTAATAAGGATGATAGTGATATGGTAAGGATGATAATAATGGTAATGAGGACGATGATAATGTAAATGATGATGATAATAATGACGATGATGATGATGATGGTGATGATGATGATGGCTAATAATAATGATAATGATAATGTAAATGATGATGATAATAATAATGATAATGTAAATGATGATAATAATGATAATAATGATAATGTAAATGATGATGATAATAATGACAATGATGATGATGATAATGGTGATGATAATGATGATAATAATGACAATGGAATATATAAATAGATGACATACAGCAAAAGAGCTTCTCCGAATGCAGCGTATGCGTGGGGTGGGTGGGGGGGGGTGCGTGACGGAGACTCATGAAGAACGTTGTATGTGACGTGATGGTGACGTGATGGTGACACGATGGTGACATGATGGTGACGTGATGGTGACGACGTGGACGAATGCATGGGCGTGGCTTGGGGGTGGGGGGAGGGGAGGGGGCGTGGCATTGCTGCGACGAGGAGGAGGGAGGGAGGGAGGGAATAAGGCGTGGTCTCGATGTGGGCGGGCGAAAGGGTGAAGGGCAAAGGAGAGAAAGAGAATAAGGATAAGAATGAAAAGAGAATGAAAGGGGAAAAAAAATGATAGGGGGGCGGATCGCACACTCTTGGCTTTTAGGGGAGGATCGCTGTGGGCGTGCGGGCGTGCGGGCGGGCGCGGGTAGCTGGAAGGGGCGTGGGGGGGGGGGGGTCGAAAGGGGCGTCGTGTCATCAGGATGCTGGTCTGCACCGCCTGTGCCGCCCGGTATTGATTACACGATCCTCCACCACCGCCTCCGCCTCCGCCTCCTTCGCCTTCTCTTCCTCCTCTTCCTCTTCCTCTTCCTCTTCTTTCGCCTCCGCCTCCTTCGTCTTTTCTTCCTCTTCCTCCTCCTCTTCCTCCTCCTCTTCCTCTTCTTTCGCCTCCGCCTCCTTCGTCTTTTCTTCCTCTTCCTCCTCCTCTTCCTCCTCCTCTTCCTCTTCTTTCGCCTCCTTCGTCTTCTTTTCTTCCTCTTCCTCTTCTTTCGCCTCCGCCTCCTTCGCCTTTTCTTCCTCCTCTTCCTCTTCCTCTTCTTTCGCTTCCTCCTCCTTCGCTCCGTCCAACTTTCTTCTTCCTCCTTCTCCTCTTTCGCCTTCTCTTCCCTCTATTCCTCCTCCTCCTTCCCACTTTCCCATTCCTCTTTTCCAATATCCTTCTTCTCTCCTCCTCCCTCTCCCCCCTTTTCCACCTGCACCTCTTCCTCCTCCCCTGCCCCCTTTAGTTCCTCCTCCTCCTTCCCCTTTCCTCTTTCTTCCTCCTCCCTCCACTTTCACCTCTCCTCCTTCCCACCTCCTCCTTCCTCCTCCTCCAGCACCCGCAGCCCCCCTCCCCCCATTCCACCTCCTCTTCTTCCTCTTCCTCCTCCTCCCCCCTCCTCCCCCTTTCCCCTTCCATTCCACCTCTCCTCTTCCCTCCTCCTCCACCCCCTCCACCCGCAGCCCTCCCCCTGCCCTCCACCCCATTCAGACGCTGCCGCTAGACAGTGTTTCCCCCCCCCCCCCGCCCGCGTTCGCCTGAAATGCTGATCGACGCCCGCACGCCCACCCACCCGCCCGCCCCCCCGCCCCCCCGCCCCCCCACCCGATCTAATATTAGCTCCTCGGTCCTGGTAATCGCATAACGGACGGTCGCGGGGAAGCAAACACGGACAGACAGACAGACAGACAGACAGACAGACAGACAGACAGACAGACAGACAGACAGACAGACAGACAGACAGACAGACAGACAGACAGACAGACAGACACACACACAGACAGACAGACACAGACAGACAGACAGACACAGACAGACAGACAGACAGAGACACACAGACAGACAGACGGACAGACGGACATGCACATGCACGCTCGCAGAATCTGTGTACGCGGCGATTCGTACACAAGTAGATGGGAAGATAGGTTCGTGTGCGTATGTATGCGGATTGGTTCGTGTGCGTGTGTATGCAGATAGTTCGTGTGCGTGTGTATGCAGATAGGTTCGTGTACGTCTGTATGCAGATAGGTTCGTGTACGTCTTTATGCATATAGATTTGCATATGTGTGTGCAGATATATATATATGTATATATACGTGGGGATACTCGTTCAGTGATACTTGACATATACTCGCACGTACACACACAGACACACAGCCAAACACAACCCGCATACAGACACACAGCCACACGTAGCCACACACAACCCGCATACAGACACACAGCCACACGTAGCCACACACAACCCGTATACAGACACACAGCCACACACAACACTCCCCCCCCCCGCACCCACACACACAAACAATAATAGGTATAAAAAGCAAAACAGATGAATAAAAGATAAAAGTAACTGGACCCGCTGGCATCGCCTCGCATTGACAGCCTCCGCTCCGAACTTCGACACGCTACCGCCGGAGATGGACAGTTATTAATTCCCTCGTAGAACGGAGAAAATAATTTAAAATAAAAAAGAAAGATAACATAAAAAAAAACATTAAAGAAAAGGATAAAGAGGAAGTGGAAATTGCATGGGAGTTTTTTTTTTTTGGGGGGGGGGGGGGAAAAAAAAAGGGCCCCCCCAAAAAAAAACCCCCCCCCCCCCCCCCCCCCCCCCCCCCTTTTTTTTTTTTTTTTTTTTTTTTTTTTCCCCCCCCCCCTTTTCCCCCCCCCCCCCCTCCCCCCCCCCTTTTTTTTTTTAAAAAATTTTTTTTTTAAAAAAAAAAAAAAAAAAAAACCCCCCCCCCCCTTTTTTTTTTTTTTTTTTTTTTTTTTTTTTTTTTTTTTTGTTTTTTTTTCTTCGCCCTTTTTTTTTTTTTTATTTTTTTTTCCCCCCTTTTTTTTTTCCTTTTTTTTTTTTTTTTTTTTAAAATTTTTTTTTCCCCCCCCAAATTTTTCCCCCCCTTTTTTTTTTTCCCCCCCCCCCCCCCCCCCCTTTTTTTTTTTTTTCCCCCCCCCCCCCCGGGGGGGGGGGAAGGGCCCCCCCTGGGGGGGGGGGGGGGAAATTTTTTTTTTTTTTTTCCCCCCCCCCCCCCCCCCTTTTTTTTCCCCTTTTTTTCCTTTTTTTTTCCTTTTCCCCCCCCCCCCCTTTTTTTTTTCCCCTTTTTCCCTTTTTTCCCCCCCCCTTTTTTTTTTTTTTTTTTTTTTTCCCCCCCCCCCAAATTTTTTTAAAAAAAAACCCCCCCCCCCCCCCCCCCCCCCCCCCCCCCCCCCCCCCCCCCTTTTTTTCCCCCCGGGTTTGGGGGGGCCCCCCCCCAAAAAAAGGGGGGGAAAAGGAAGGGGGGTTTTTTCCAAAAAAAACCCCCCCCCGGGGGGGGGGAAAGGGGGGGAAAAGGGGGGAAAGGGAGGGGGGGGGGGGAAAAAAAAGGGGGGGAAAAGGGGGAAAAGGGGAGGGGGAGGGGGGGGAAAAATGGGGGGGGGAAAAGGGGGGGGAAGGGGCCCGGAAAAAGGAGGGCGGGGGGCCCGGGGAGGGGGGGGGAAAGGGGGGAAAAGGGGGGGGGAGGGGAGGGGGGGGAAGGGAGGGGGAAATTGGGAAGGGGAAAAAAGGGGGGGGGAAAAAAGGGGGGGGGGGGGGGGGGGGGGGAAAAAAAAGGGGGGAAGGGGGAAAAAACCCCCGGGGGGGGGGGGGGAAAAGGGGGGGGAAGAAAAAAAAAAAAGGGGGGGGGGAAAAAAAAAAGGAAAAAAAAAAAAAAAAAAAAAAGGGAAAAAGGGGAAGGGGGGGGGGGGGGGGGGGTTTTTTAAAAGGGTTTTCCCCTTTTTTTTTTGGGGGGAAAAAAAAGGGGGGAAAAAAGGAAAAAAAAAGGGGGGGAAAAGAGAAAAAAAAAGGGGGGGGGGCCCCCCAAAAAAAAAATTTAAAAGGGAAAAACCAAAAAAAAAAGGCCGGGGGAAAAAAAAACCCCAAAAAAGGGGGGGGGGGGGGCGGGGGGAAAAAAAAAGGGGGGGGGGGGAAAAGGGGGGAAAGGGGGAAAAAAGGGGGAAGGGAAAACGGGGAAAAAAAGGGGGGGGGGGGGGCCCCCGGGGGGGGGGGCCCCCGGGGGCCGGGGGGAAAGGGGGGGGGGACGGGGGAAAAAAGGGGGGGAAAAAAGGGGGGGGAAAAAAAAAGGGAGGGAAGAAAAAAAAGGGGGGGGTTTTAAAAATTTTATAAAAAATTTTTTTAAAAAAAAAAAAAAAAAAAAAAAGGGGGGGGGAAGGGGGAAAAAAAAATAAAAAAGGGGTTTTTTTTAAAGGGGAAAAAAGGGAAGGGGGAAAAAGGGAAAAAAAGGGGAAAAAAAAAATGGGGGGGGTTTTAAAGA
>NC_091587.1:21544580-21557080 GCF_042767895.1 Penaeus vannamei | reverse complement strand
ATTATGCACTTCATATCGCACGCACGCACATGCCAGCGCACGCACGCATGCGACGCGCACAGACAGACAAAGCGCAGCATGTGACAGATGGATATGACATAGGCAGACAGACAGATGGATGGTGACATACAGCAAGCACGCACGCTTAATGCAGACAGACAGAGAAAGACATAGGCAGACAGATAGACAAAGACAGGCAGACAGACAGAGATAGACACAGGCAGACAGACAGACAGACAGACAGATAGACATAGGCAGACAGACAGACAGACAGACAGATAGACAAAGGCAGACAGACAGACAGATAGACATAGGCAGACAGACAGACAGATAGACATAGGCAGACAGACAGACAGATAGACATAGGCAGACAGACAGACAGATAGACATAGGCAGACAGACAGACAGATAGACATAGGCAGACAGACAGACAGATAGACATAGGCAGACAGACAGACAGATAGACATAGGCAGACAGACAGACAGACAGACAGACAGATGAACATAGGCAGACAGACAGACAGACAGATGAACATAGGCAGACAGACAGACAGACAGACAGATGAACATGTAAGTAGACCCAAAGACAGACAGCATGTAGACAGATGGAAAACACTCATATATTAGATGACAGTGACAGGACAGATGAACATAGGCAGACAGACAGACAGACAGATGAACATAGGCAGACAGACAGACAGACAGATGAACATAGGCAGACAGACAGACAGACAGATGAACATAGGCAGACAGACAGACAGACAGATGAACATAGGCAGACAGACAGACAGATAGACATAGGCAGACAGACAGACAGATAGACATAGGCAGACAGACAGACAGATAGACATAGGCAGACAGACAGACAGATGGACATAGGCAGACAGACAGACAGATATACACAGGCAGACAGACAGACAGACACAGGCAGACAAGCACAGAAAGAAGAACAGACAGATAGACACAGACAGGAAGAAAATAAATATGTACGTAACGCAAAAAGAGAAACAAAATATTATGACGGGAATGTGACCGTGGTGTGGACAACAGCGTATGAGGCAGCGGTATCAGACGCCAACAGGAATGGGACAAGTTGTTTTTTTCTCCGTACGAGACAAATCAGCTAGGAGGAGAGTCACGTTTATGGCTTATTATTATTTATTATTATTGTTACATATAAAACACTTATTATTATTATTATAAGACTATATGACCATAACTATTATTATTATTATTATATGAAACACTTATTATACGATAATGCTTATATATATGAAAATATATAACATATATGTTATTATTATTATTATAAACAAGATAACAGTAGGGCACAGGCAAGGTAGAGAGAAGAATATATATTGGCCATTATTATGTTGTTATTTATTATTACGCTAACTTATTATATTACTACGTCACGCTCTCGTGCAGTGCGCGCGTATACGCATACGCAGCAGATGGTTACTTGTGTCATGATGAGATTTTTAAATAAGGAACTTACGGCGAATGAGAGTAAGGAGGAAGGAAGGAAGGAAGAAGACACGAGGATGTGGGTGTGGAAGTCGTCCTAATTGGTGTTTATGATTCTGGTTGTTCTGAGAAACTTTAGATAGCGTTTCGCGGGGGGAGGGGTGGGTGGGTTAGAGGGAGGGAGAGAGGAGGGGAAGGAGGGAGAGGAGAAGGAAGGGAGGAGGGAGGAAGTGGTAGTAGGAGAGAGGGGAGGGGGAGGGAGTGAGAGAGAGGGGAGGTGAGAGGGAGAGGGAGAGGGAGAAGAAGCATCCCTTACTCAACGCGCCCCATTCTATCCCCCTCTCCCACCCTCCTTGCCCCTCGCCGCCTTTCCCACCCCTGCCCCTCCCGGGGCCTGCCCCTTCCCTTGCCTCCCTGCCCCTCCCCTTTGCCCCCTCCATACACTTCCCACCCTCTATCTACAGCGTATCTCTTGGGTTTCTTGGGAGTTTAAAAGTTGTGGATGGCTGTCCCCGCTTAAAAAAAAAAGCCCAGGCGTCGGACTCGCTTGTAATATCATTTTTTCTTCGCATTTTCCTCCATTTTCTTCTGTCAATAACTGGTCTGAATCATCGAGTGTGATTTTCTAAAAAAGAAAAAAGAAAATCGTTATGGATAAGCAGCCAAGATCTATTTATCGATTTGTTTATATATTATATTTTCATTTTTTCTAGATTTATTTATACATAGTTTATTCTTTATCTCTCAGATTTATATATATATATATTATTTATTATTTTTTTTTTTGTCTCGACGGTTTATTGCTCTGGGATTGCTCGTCCATGCAAGTTTCGTCCAGGAAGTACTGCGTGATGCAACTTCAAGCGAGAAAACTTGGTAGTGAATACGCAAACCTCATTGTATTGGTTATTCTTTAAAATGCGGTTCTGTGATGGTGCGGGAGATGTCAGGGTTCTCTGACAAGGGAATAGTAGTCTTAAGGTATTTTATTGGTTGTTCTGTGTTAAGTTTAGTTTTAAGGTGATTCTCTCTTGTTTGTCTTCCTCTTCCTTCTCCTCCTTTTGCTTATCCTCTTTCTTTTCCTCCTCCTTGTTTTTCCTCTTCCTCCTTGGTTTTCTGCCTCGTCTTTCTCCTCCTCTTTCTTGGTTTCCCGTCTCTCCCTCCTCATTGGTTTTCCGCCTCTTCTTCCTCCTCCTCCTCCTTGGTTTTCTGTCACCTCCTTATCCTTCGTCTTGCTTTTCCTCCTCCTTCCTCTCCTCTTCCTTGCCTTTCCTCGTCCTCCTTCTCCTCTTCCTAGCTTTTCCTCTTGTTCCTCCCTTCCTCCTCGTTTCTATTAATGATTTCTCTCTTCCTCACTACTTTCTGTTCTATCCATCCTTCTTCATATAATTAAGCAATTTAATAACTATCACCAATTCGATGTTTTATTAACCTTTCTTTCATTTTTTTACTTTCAGTATTCATCGTCTCCTTCCCATCTGACGCGGTACTAGTCAGATCACTTCTCGCGCTTGCCGTCCACGGGAGCCTAAAAGGTAAATAAAGATCAGCTGATCGAGGCCCGTCCCCGTACCCCCCTCCCCACCGACCCCTTGTGGCGTCTGTGGAGGGGTGTTATCCGAGGATTTCGAGGAGCCCGCTAGACTTAAGGATTTTAGGCTTTAAGGATTAGTCTTAAGGAAGTCGATTTTAAGGATTTAAGGATTTAATCTTAAGGGTTTTGGATTGTTTATTTGTCGTGTGTTTTTGAATTATTATTTTGAAGGATAGTTGGAAGAGTAACGTGTTTTTTAAGGTATTTTCAAGGTCGGTTTGATTAAATTCATCATCGCCTGGTGTAGGTATTATAGTAATAAGAGTTATTGTGGTTGTATTGATCTGTCAGGTTCTGGTGCCGAACGTTTTAATCGTTCAAGAGAGAGAGAAAGCGACCAAGTGTTGAGATCCTGACTTGGATGAACGTCGGACGGCCAGTGATGACGTCATGGGAAGCTTTGATTTCGAATGCGATCGTCTAGCAGGCACGGAAGCACGCGCTGAACGGACAAATATTTAATTCCTTCCATGCGCAGGCGTATAGCGTTCGAGAGAGAGGTTGGGAAAGTAGAAAGAGAGAGGGAGAGAGAGCGGAGTTGGGCGTGAAGGTGCGTGCGTGGGCGTGCGTGCGTGGGCGGGTCCTGAGTGGAAGGGCGAGCGGCGAGCGCGCGAGTGGGGCGTGGTGGCTCCTTTAAAGTCCCGCTCGTGTGCCGGATTAAAGCAGTCCTCCAGACGGCGAGGTGTGGGTGGTGGGTCGCCGTGTTGGGAGGCTACCACCATATGCCACGCTCCGGCGCCACGCCCTTGCACTTGTAATATGCGAACGTGGCCGTGGGCTTGTAGGCTGTGCAGAAATTTTATCTTCTTGTGGTGCAGCGTTTCGATCCTGCTCTTGTTATCTTTGTTGGTTTGTTTTGGGTGGGGTGGAGGAAGGAAGAAGGAAGAAGGAAGGAAAGAAAGGAAAAGAGGAGGAAGAGAAGGTGGGATAAAAGATACAGGAAGGGGAGATATGGGTCACAGCAAAAAAATACGAGCCAATTAGTTTTATGTGAAATTCGACGATAAAAACAGCAGGATCTGAAACCTCAAAGAGTAGCAGACGGAGGATGAAGGAGGAATCAAGGAATGGAACCGTATCGGCAATAAAGAAAGTAGACAAGGAAGAACGTACGAAGGAAGGAGGAAAAGCAGGAATAGATAGAGGGAAAGGAGTAATAGCTTAGGGGAGACGAGGGAAGAGAGGAAGCAGGAAGAGACGGAGGTAAAGAGGACAACAGGGAGAAACGAAAGGAAGGGATGGCATAAGTGGAAATAACAGACGGAAACAAAGAAGCCAGTGAGACTTCAAGGTTTTGTGTTGCTGTCGTTTGATTTCGAGTAATGAAGGGGGAGAGGTGGAGGGGAGGAAGGAGGGAGAGGGAGAAGGAGGGGAAAGAGATGAGGACACGGGGAGAATGATGAGGAGAGGTGGAGGAGAAAGGGATGAGGAGGGGGATCGAAGAGAATTTATGAGGACAGGGGATGAGTTCTAGAGGGAAAAGCTTATGGGGAGAGGGAGAGGGAAGGGTGAGGACGGGGGGAGAGGAGGAGGGAAGAGTTGAGGACCCAGGGGAGAGGGAGGGAGAGGAGAAGAGATGAGGGTAGGGAGTATGAAAAGGGGAGAAGAGAGGCTGTTATATGAGAGAGAAGAGAGATGGTCTAGGGATGAGGAGAAGAGGAGGAAGAGGATACTGAAGAGAGGAGAGAGAGAGAGGGAGGGTGAATGATCGATAACGGAGGGTTTTGAGTGAGGAAAGGGAGAGAAGGGAGAGGAAAGGGAGAAACAATGTGGACGGAGGAAAGGAAGGAGAGAGAGAAAAATAGGGAAAGAGCTAAAAAAAAAAAAAAAAAAGAGAGAAGAAGGAGAGTGAATGAAAATAAAAAATATCTGAAAAATAAAAATAAGAAAGTGAAAAGGAGGAAAGAGAAGGAAGCCAGCCACGAACAGAATAGCCCTTGAAAGGAGGAGAGAAATACCACCGATTCTTCAGTCTCGTTGAGAGGTGGTGAAAGTAGTGAAGGTCAGGATGCCAATGACAAGAGGGTGCCACTTTGAAGGCAGGTAGCCTGTGACAGATGGGGAGCTTTTTCCCCTCTGACGACCAAAAGTTCTTAGAAGTCTCTGCAGCAGGAGTGAAGGAGGGATAGGGAAGAGAGGGGAGTGAGAAAGAGAAGAGAGAGAGAGAGAGAGAGATAGAAAGAGGAAGGGATGAGGAGGAAAAGAGAAAGGAAAAGAGACAGAAGGTTAGGTATGTAAAGGAGGAGGAGGAGGAGTGTAGAGGAGGAAGTGAGGAAGAAAGAGGCTGAAAGGGTGGGATGGAGAAGGAAGAGAGAGGGAAAGAGGTAGAAAGGGAGAAAACAGGAAGAAGGAAAAGAGAGAGACAGAGGAAAGTAAAGAGGATGACGAAGAGACTTTGAAAATGAAAGTACAGCGAGAAGTAAAAGGAAGTAAGTAAGAAAAAAGATGATGCACACACGGATATATATTAAGAAAGTGATACATGCAAAATAGAGCCCGAGGAGGAGACACTGCAAGAGAAAATTGCAATGGAAAGACCTCCTTCCTTCACGAGACAGTAAACCGCTTCCGTGGCACCAACACCTCGCGTGCCTACCCCCCCCCCCCCTCCCTCTCTCTCTCTTCTCTCCCTCCTATTCCGTGTCCTCAATCTCTTCCTATCCCCCCCCCCCTCTCCTCTCTCCTCTCTCCTCCCTCCTCCCTTCGTCTTCTTCAGTTCCCCTCCTTCTTTCACACTTCCCTACTCACACCTGCTTTTCTCCTCTGCATAACTCTCTTTCCTCCTCCCTCCCTCTCCCCCTTCTCCTCCCTCCTCCTCCTCCTCCTCTCCTCCTCCTTCCTTCCTTCCCACTCCCTTCGTCCCCTTTCTCATTCCCTCTCCCTTTCCCCTTCCTTCTTCCTTCTCCCATATCTACCCTCTTTCCTCCCTCATTTTTCTCTCCCCTCTTCCCCACCACCTCCTCTCCCCTATCCCCTGCCCTCTCCCCTCTTCCCTTTCCTCCCTTCCCCCGTTCTCCCCTTCTGTTTCTCCTCCTCCTTCCCCGTTCTCCCTTCTGTTTCTCCTCCTCCTTCCCCGTTCTCCCTTCTGTTCCTCCTCCTCCTTCCCCGTTCTCCCTTCTGTTCCTCCTCCTCCTTTCCCTTCTCCCTTCTGCCCTTCCTCCTCCCCCCCCCCCCCACTGCGCATGCAACTGGGACCTAACCTGCTTACAATGCTGACTGGAACGGACGGGAACGTGTTGTGTTTAAAGGGAACGTTCTCTTGGGGTCCATATATATATATATTTTTTTTTTTTAAATTCTTTTTTATCGTTTTTTTATATATTTTTTTATGTGGAAGTATCTTTCCGTGTCTTTCTATCCTTATGGTTTATTAATTGTGATGACCCTTTATCAATCTTTTTTTTTGAGGTGGAAATTGGGGTGGGGGAGGGGAGGGGAGTGGCTTCTCGTGTGGATGTTGGAATTAATTTACGGTATCGACAACGGTCAGGCTTTACACCTCTCCCCCTTATCCCCTTTTCCTCTCCTCCTTCCTTCACCCTTCCACTCTTCCCTCTCCTCCTCCCATCTCTTCTTCACACCCTTCCCTCCTCCCCTCTCTCCCCTTCTTCTCCCTTCTCACCCTTCCCTCTTCTCTCTCTTCCCATCTCTTCTTCACCCCTTTCCCCCCTTCCCCATCCTCTCCTTCCTTCCCTTTCCCCCTTTCCCCATCTCTGCTCACCTCCCCCCTTTCCTCCTCTTCCCCCATCTCTCCTTCTCACCCTCCCCCTTCTCTCTAACCTCTCCCCATCTCTCCTTCGCACCCTTCCCTCTTCCCTCCTCCTCCCCCATCTCTCCTTAATACCCTCCCTTTCCCCCTCTCCTCCCCCTTCCCCCTCTCCTCCTCCCCATTCCCCCTTTCCTCCCCCTTCCCCCTCTCTCTCCCCCCTTCCCCCCTTCCCCCTCTCCTCTCCCCCTTCCCCCTCTCCTCCCCCCCTTCCCCCTCTCCTCCCCATCTCTCCTTCACACCCTCCCCCTCTTCCTCTCTTTCCTCCCCTCCCCCCCCCCTCAAGTGAAAGATATCGGATAATCGGCCATTAAATTGCCGAATTGGACCCAGTGCTTTGGAAGAAGAGAGAAGAGAGGAGGGAACAGAGAACTAGGGAGAAGAGGAAGACGAAGGGAGGGGAGAAGGGGCGGAAGAAAGAGGAGAAGAGAAGTGGAAAAGAGAAGAGGTGACAGGAGGAGGAGAAGGGAAGGAGGCAGCTGAAGGAGGAGGAGGAATAGGAGGAAAATAATAGAGAAATGAGGAGAAAGGGAGGGAGAGGAGGAAAGGAAAAGAAAGAGAAGAAGGTGAGGATGAGGATGAAGAAAAGAGGAAGAGAAGGAGAGGAAAAGGAAAAGAAATAACACGGCAACAATGAAAGAGTATTCAGGAAAGGGAAAGAAAAAAAGGATAGAGAGAAACAGATAAAAGAAAATAAATATATAAGAAGGAGACAAAAAAAAACAAAAAACAAAACATGAATGCAAAAAGGAAGAGAGGAAGAGAGGAAACAAACCTAACAAATACAGACAAACAAAAAGAAATACGAGAGGAAACAAAAAAACAAAACCAAAATACACACGAAAGAGGAATAGATTAAACAGAGAAAGCATCGACGATCAAGAAGGCGACGGCATACGAGAATGAAGCCGACAGGGGCGCGCGCGGAGAGAGACGCCCAAAAGAGACGAGAAGTCGATACGGGAGTGATAACATTTTCTGACAAATATCCCATTACCGATGCATAATAGACGGCGATGGGAGCAGGGTGGGGGGTGGGGGTGGGGCTGGGGTGGGGTTCTCATGGGGTGTGGGGTGGGGTGGGGAGGAATTTCATGGGGTGAGGGGTGGGAGGGCCTCGCATGGGGTGGGGGTGGGGGTGGGGAGGGCCCTCATGGGGTGGGAGTGGGAGGTGGGAGGGCCCTCATAGGGTGGGGGTGGGAGGGCCTCATAAGAGGTGGGGGTGGGGTGGGGGAGGGGCCCTATCGTAGGGATGGGGGTGGGGAGGGCCTCATGGGTGGGGGTTTGGAGGGCTTCACCCAGGGTGGGGGTGGGGGGAGGGCTTCACAGGAGGTGAGGGTGGGGAGGGCCTCATGGGGTGGGGGTGGGGAGGGCCGCATGGGGTGGGGGAGAGTTATTTTCCGAGTCACTTCGGGCGAGTCGGGAATCACGTGGGCGTTTTATATGCGAGGGTCGTTCTGTGTATCAGGGGTACGACTTTTGCTGTTGTGGGAGTCGTTCGCGGGTACTTGGGGTCGTTCTTACGGAGCGTGGGAACGTGTCTGACTGCGGTGGGAAAATTGGCCTTGGGTCGTGGTCTTCACCAGTCTTCACGAGTCTTTTTTTTATTTATTTTCTTCTTCTTCTTCTTCTTCTCCTTCTCCTCCTCCTTCTTCCCCTTCTCCTCTTCCTCCTCCTTCTTCCCCTCCTCCTCCTTCTCCTCCTTCTCCTTCTCCTTCTCCTTCTCCTTCTCCTTCTCCTTCTTCTCCTTCTCCTTCTCCTTCCTCCCTTCTCCCTTCTCCTTCTCCTTCTCCCACTTCTTCTCCCTTCTCACCTTCTCCTTCTCCTTCTCCTTCTCCTTCTCCTTCTCCTTCTCCTTCTCTTTCTCTTTTTCTTTCTCCTTCGCTTTCTCTTTCTCTTTCTCTCTTTCTCTTTTTCTTTCTCCTTCTCCTTCTTCTTCTCCTTCTGCTTCTCCTTCTCCTTCTCCTTCCTCCTTCCTTCCTTCTCCCCTTCTCCTTCTCCTTCTCCTTCTCCTTCTCCTTCTCCTTCTCCCCTTCTCCTTCTCCTTCTCCTTCTCCTTCTCCTTCTCCTTCTCCTTCTCCTTCTCCTTCTCCTTCTCCTTCTCCTTCTCCTTCTCCTCCTTCTCCTTCTCCTTCTCCTCCTCCTTCCCTCCTCCTCCTCCTCCTCCTCCTCCTCCTCCTCCTCCTCCTCCTCCTTCTCCTTCTCCTCCTCCTCCTCCTCCTCCTCCTCCACTACATACCGCCCCGGTGATTCTCGGTGTGAGTGAGGAGCCACGAGCGGCTAGTTCTACGCGCCTTGCAAAATAGACGAGGAAGGCCAGAAGGAGGGCCAGAAGGAGGGCCAGGAGGAGGGCCAGGAGGAGGGCCAGGAGGAGGGCCAGGAGGAGGGCCAGAAGGAGGGCCAGGAGGAGGGCCAGGAGGAGGGCCAGGAGGAAGGCCAAAAGGAGGGCCAGGAGGAGGGCCAGAAGGAGGGCCAGGAGGAGGGCCAGGAGGAGGGCCAGAAGGAGGGCCAGAAGGAGGGCCAGGAGGAGAAGGGGAAAGGGGCCAGAAGGAGGGCCAGGAGGAGGGCCAGGAGGAGGGCCAGGAGGAGGGCCAGGAGGAGGGCATTGACCACGCGCGAGTCTCTGCCGTTTTACATGCCACGCAATTGCAGATTCAAGAGCCATATCTTGGGTTGGATCGAGTCATATGAGCGGCTGGCGTATGGACTTGAGGTTCACAGCGAGCGGGGGATGGGGGGGGGGGGTTGCAGGTTAGGGAGGAGGGGATTGCAAAAAAGTTAGGGGGAGGAGAGGGAGGGGATGGTAAGGTGTAGGTTAGGGGGAGGGAGAGTTTGGGCGGGGAAGGAAGGGAGGGGAGGGCGGGGTAGTGTCAGCCGACGGTACTGTGAAAGTTATTTCTTGATATTTATACCAACGGGAATGTAGTATTCCGAGGTAGGGCGACTTGCTTTTTACGTATGTTTAGTGTTCGTCGTGTCTAAAGTTGTTGTTTTTTTTCTAGATCTTCATCTTCATTCCTTGTCTTTTGTATTTTCTTTCCTTTATCCCAAATTATACTGCAGTATCGATCTCGTTGTCTCTATCTCTCCCGATCTTCCTCCACCATTTCTCCTATTTTTTTATTTTCTCCTCGTCTCCCCCCCACACACACTCTATTCTTTGAATCGACGTGTTGAATCGATCCGAAATGACGCGGCGAACCGAGCGCTGTTCACCGTCGCCGAGTTGAACCGTCACTGAACACGGAAAAAATAACATTGCGATAGCCCAGCTGATCCCGGTTGACCTGCCTGCGTGTCCTCGGTGCTTATCGTGCATTTCCCCCGTTTTTTCATGCAGGAAACGGAGGGAGAATTGGAGGTTGAAGGAGGAGAAGGAAGGGAAGAGGGAAGGAAGGAGAGGGAATTCGTCGAACAAGAGGAGAGAGAGAGAGAATGAGAATGGAGGAAGATGTGAGAGAGGGAAACCGTCGTGCAAAAGAGGAGGGAATGGAAGAGATGGAGGAATGAGAACGGAGGGAAAGAGGAAAGAGAAAGAGACGGTGGGGGAGGAATGGAGAGAAATGATGGAGAAGGGGAGAAAGGAGAACGAATGGAGAGAGGGGGGTTGAAAGAGGGAAGGGAAAGGTAGAGAGACGGTAGGGAAGCGAAGGGAAGGGAAGGAGAGAGAAGGGAAGAAAGGAAGAAGAAAGATGAAGGGAAGAGAAGGGAAGGAAGGGAAGGTGTGAAGAAGGAAGGGAAGGGTGTAAAGGTAAGGTAAAGGAAGTGGTAGAGAAGGAAGGAAGGGTAGAAGGAAGGGAAGGAAGGTGTGAAGGGAAGCGAAGGGAAAGGAAGAAAGGAGAAGGGAAGGGTAGAAAAGGATAGAGAAGGGAAGGGAAGGGTAATGGAAGAAGGGATGAACGTATGGGGGGAGAATTTTCCTTGATTGCTTCTGGTTGTCAGATTCCCCGGATCAGTTTGTTTGATACGAGTGTACGTCGGTCGCTGCGTTGCTTCCCGGTAGAGAAATGGATTTATTTTTTTCCATTTCCCTTTCATTTTTATGTGTCCCCCGTGATTCATTTATTCCCCAACGACGCCCCCTCTCTTTTTTTTAGATTACGGAATACTTACAACCCATATCGATTTTTTTCGATTTTTTTAAGGGATTATGGAATACTTATAACCGATTTTTTTCGATTTTTTAAAGGGATTATGGAATACTTACAACCGATTTTTTTTTAAGGGAAGGCGAACGTAAATATATAACCCCGTGTCTCGGACCTTTTCATATTTACGATTCGCAGTCGTCGCGCACACGACCTTAATAAGGCGACGATAACGAGGCTCCTTTTGCTCCGGTAATCCGATTAAACGTGACCCGAATGCGGGGCGAGAAGGTCCGGAAAAGGAGGGACTGACCTTCGCGCCCGCCGTTGCATGGGAGCTTTAATTGAGGGGGGGGGCGGAGAGGGAGAGGGAGGGACGGGGAGGGGAGCGGTGCGGCGGGATAAACTCTACGGAGGTGATACCCACGTTTCATTTACTCGGCTTGTGTGTGGTTCTGGGTCTTCCATTTCTTTTTCTCTCTCTGCTGTTCACCCTCTTTTTTTCCTTTTCTCTTTTTCTCTTTTTTCTCTTTCTTTCTCTGTCTCGTATTCTTTCTCTTTCTCTTATTCTTTCTTTCTCTTTCTCTCTCTTATTCTTTCTCTTTCTTCTCTTTCTTTCTTTCTCTCTTTCTCTCTTTCTCTCTTTCTCTCTTTCTCTCTTTCTCTCTCTCTCTTTCTCTCTTTCTCTCTTTTCTCTCTTTCTCTCTTTCTCTCTTTCTCTCTTTCTTCTTTCTTTCTCTCCTCTTTCTCTCTCTCTCTCTCTCTCTCTGTCTCTCTCTTTCTCTCTCTCTCTCTCTCTCTCTCTCTCTTTCTCTCTCTCTCTCTCTCTCTCTCTCTCTCTCTCTCCTTCCCTTCCTCCCCCCCTCCTTCTCCCTCTCCCCCTCTCTTCAAAGTTGTTCGTAAGCGGATTCATTCAGGTCTTTAATGAGGTTGAGTATGGAGATCCTATATTTCGTGTTCTTTCTCTTCTCCTCGTTAACTTACTTGGAATAAAGTAGGAAAGAGGAGAAAAAGAGGAAAATCTGTTGTTGTTTTTTTCTTCCTCCATTCTCTCTTTTTGCTCCTTTCCCACTTTCTCGTGTGTCTTCCCCTCAGCCGTCTTCTTTCTCTTCTCCTCGTTAACTTACTTAGAATAAAATAGGAAGACCAAAAAAGGAGAAAAAGAGGAAAATCTGTTGTTTTTTTCTTCCTCCATTCTCTCTTTTTGCTCCTTTCCCTCTTTCTCGTGTGTCTTCCCCTCAGCCGTCTTCTTTCTCCTTTCCTCTTCCTCATTATTCTTATGCTCAGTCTAGTGTTTCCTTTCTTTCCTTTTCTTTCTCTCCCTCCTCTTATTCTCCTCGTTCCTCCCTCTCAAGCCTCCTATACTTCTTAACTCTTTCCCCCCTTTTTGGTTTGCTTCTCTTCCTCCTCCTCCTCATTTTCTCCGTTTTTCTTTTTCACCATCACTTGACCTCCTGGAATGTTGCAGCCCATTCGGGGGATAAGCAGAAACACAATAAGGTTCGGTTCTTTTTCTTCTTGTCTCTTTCCTCCTCCGTCATCTTCGTCTCCTCCTCCTTTACGCCTTTTATTTCTTCGTTTCTTC